>NC_057800.1:221348349-221648349 GCF_018294505.1 Triticum aestivum | reverse complement strand
AATTCAAAGAGACTTGCAAAGATAACCAATGATACATAAAAGATTTCAGAGAAGAATCAAATATTGTTCATAGATAGACTTGATCGTAAACCCACAATTCATCGGATCTCGACAAACACACCGCAAAAAGAGTTACATCAAATAGATCTCCAAGAAGATCGAAGAGAACTTTGTATTGAGATCCAAAGAGAGAGAAGAAGCCATCTAGCTAATAACTATGGTCCCAAAGGTCTGAAGTAAACTACTCACACATCATCGGAGGGGCCATGGAGTTGATGTAGAGGCCCTCCGTGATCGTTTCCCGCTCTGGTGGAGCTCCGGAAAAGACCCCAAGATGGGATCTCTTGGGTACAGAAGGTTGCGGCGGTGGAAATAGGGTTTCGTGGTGCTCCTGGATGTTTTCAAGGTATATGAGTATATATAGGAGGAAGAAGTAGGACTATTGAGCCACGAGGGGCCCACGAGGGGGGAGGGCGTGCCCAGGGGGGTAGGCGCACCCCCTGGCTCGTGGACTCCTCCTTCGTTTCTTGACATCCACTCCAAGTCCTCTGGATCACGTTTGTTCCAAAAATCACGTTCCTGAAGGTTTCAGTCCGTTTGGATTCCATTTGATATTCTTTTTCTACGAAACACTGAAATAGGCAAAAACAACAATTTGCACTGGGCCTTGGGTTAATAGGTTAGTCCCAAAAATAATATAAAAGTGTAAAATAAAGCCCATTAACATCCAAAACAGATAATATAGTAGCATGGAACAATCAAAAATTATAGATACGTTGGAGACGTATCATCCTTTTCAGGTATTTCAGGATGTTCTTGACCGCTGTCCAGTGATCCACTCCTGGATTACTTTGGTACCTCCCTGCTAAACTAATAGCAAGGCACACATTAGGTCTAGTACACATCATTTCAAACATGATAAAACCTATGGCTGAGGCATAGGGAATGATTTTCATTTTCTCTCTATCTTCTGCAGTGGTCACGCATGGTGTTGGGAATATAGCTGTTAGTTATAACCCGCCCAGGAGGGGCCGGGTCAGCCCTAATGGCGGGTTACAAAGGAAGCCCAGTAAACATTAAGATGATAGTTTATCAAATCTTACAGAAGGCCTAAAAGGCCTAGAGGCGGCTTAAGGCCCAATATTGTAAACCGCCATATGTAAGGAAAGACTTGTAAAGAAAGGCATGTAAAAGAAGTCACCAAGCCGGACACGATTTATGAGCCGGCCGGGACTCTGTAGGCCACCAGGAGTCAACCCGTGTATATAAGGGGACGACCCGGTGGCGGCTTAGGGCAAGAAACAAGAGATCGATAACCAAGCCGTTTTGTTAGCCTCTTGGTGATCGAAACCCCAGCAATACCAAACACAACTAGACGTAGGCTTTTACCTTCATCGTAAGGGCCCGAACTAGTATAAAACCTCTCATGTCCATTGTCCCGATTAACCCCTTTAAGCTTCCTAGTTGCGATGGCCCTACGACTAAGTCCTTCCACACGGACATCTGTTGTGACAATTCCACGACAGTTGGCGCCCACCGTGGGGCCAGCGCACGATGGATTTGAGTTCTTCAAGAGCAACTTCGAAGGGCTCAAGGGATACGTTGTGGGCCGGGTGACCAAGAGTCGTCTCGGCAAGCTCTACATCAACGATGAAGGTTGGGGCCCCGAGGCCGGCTCAATTGAGTACGGGTACCGGGTCCCCTTCGGCGGAATTCATGTCTTCATCGGCCGGATCGGCGAGTCAGGCCCTAAGCAGGACGTCCACACCAACCTCGTCGAGACGGCTCAGCGTGCGAGGACCACCCGTGTTCAATCTGTTGTGAAGCATGCTTTCGTAGGCTGCATCCACGGTGGTGAATACTCTGAAGGATCAGTGGATGGCGGTGAGACAGCCGTTTGTTCTGACACTACATCATCAATGGCTGAGACAGACTCTTTGTATCAGCTGCAAGACGGCATGCTCGGGGGCTGTTCCGATGGCAGCAGTATTCTGGACCCCCTTGAGCCACCCAATTGGGCCGGAGTCTTCATGGCAGGAACACAGCCCGGGCAAAACTCCACAGTAGCAGCAGCAACAACTACCGGGTCGGCCGCAGCTGGGTCAGGAGACCCTGCGCACCCCCCGGCTCAGATTCTAATGGACCTCATGGATAAACTGACGACTCTGTTGACTGCCATGGTAGAACTGGCGGATAAAGCCCAGCATGATGCAGAGGTAGCATGCGTATGTGAGGAGATGGTACAAGCTAAGGAAAATCTAGCAGCAAAGGAGGTCAGGATGGCAGCGGAGCGGGCGGCTTTGGACGTTCATGCTCAACAGCTCCAAGCAGAGACTTTCCGGCTCTCGGTGGATCTGAATGCGTCAAACGAGTCATGAGAAGAAGGCATCAGAAAACTCCGTCACGTCTACCTCTGACGCTCGATCCTAGGAACCTTTTTCATACACCCGGAGCTGGGACAAGCAACCCACCGAAGGCAAATCGGATCGCAACACCCGGGGAGCCGGTTCAACCGCGCGCCATGGAACCACCTCATGTACATATCGCTCCACCTCATTATGTACCAATGCCGCCGGGTCACTTCTCCAATCCCTTGGAAAACCTCATTGCAGCATCGGCTCGTTTGGTGGCTCTCCCAATGGAAGGTGACTCGCCGGCAGCAGTCGAAACGCGAAGGGTGAGAGAACTTCTTCAAACAACTCTGGCACAGCAGGATGCGTACTCCTACAGTCGAGACATGATCCATTCAACTCCCCGCCCGAGCCGGATCCCAAGCTACAGTAGGCATATGGATTCACCTGACATGTCAAGCAATGCTCAACGCCGCAACCGGCCACACAGGTATCAACCGGTGCAGGCTGGAGCCCTTAACTTGGCGGATCAGGAGAGGATCCGTTAAGAGGCTGAGCGAGTGGTTCAACTGGCAGCAGAGCAGGCAGCTCATTAGACTTTTCCAGCTTATCCAGCAACCTCGGTCGAGGCAGGAGTGGCCACAAGAACCAAAGGTGTCCCTTGCCTGGTGCCGGCCATACGTAATGAGCGTTTTCCAAAAGACTTCAAGGGGCCTCGTAAGGTGCCTAATTACACGGCCGATTTGCAGCCTGGGGCTTGGATTGAGAGTGATGGGATGGCTATGGAGTTGTTGGAGGTCAGTGACGCAACAATGGCTAAGTATTTCACTATGAAGTTGGATGGAACAGCTCGTACTTGGTTGAAGGGGTTGCCACCCAATTCTATCAGCTCATGGGCGATATTAAAGGCCCGGTTCATCCAGAACTTCAAGGACATGTGTAAACAGCCTATGTCGATTGTGGACCTGACTAGTTCTAAACAAGAGGATGGTGAATCTACAACCCATTGGGTGCGTCGGGTCAAGGAGATAATACATTCGTCTGATAAGATGGATGTCGGCTCAACAGTCTTGATGTTGGAGAAAAACTGCCGTTTTGAACCTCTGAAGCAGAAGTTGGGGCGGCTCAAGCGTGAATGCAATGACATGGGCCAGTTGATGGCGGCTCTCATCAAGTATGTTGATTCTGATAGTACTAAGGACCCGGTGTCTGACGAAGAAAATACAGCAAAGGGAAAGAAAAACGACAACGACAAGGGTCACCAGCATAACCCGGCAAATCAAGGAGGTAATAAACGTAAGGCTGATGAATTTGTCGCTAACACCAATGCGCAGGGCGGCAATCAACGACGCAAGGGCAGGCAACCCCCTCGGTCGAGCGGGTCAGGTCCTACCCTTGAGCAACTATTGAATGAACCTTGTCCAAGACACGGCACCCGGGAGAAGCCAGCCACCCACCTGTGGAAGGATTGTACAATCATGAAGGCGTTTAAAAATTCAAATGCATTCGATGGAGGTCACGGCCCAGGCGGTGGTTCAGGTGGGGCGGTTTTCATGGCCCGGGCGCCGGATCAGGTGGAGGAGGATTCCACGGTCAGGGCCATCCTGGTAACCAAGGAGGATATAATCCACAACCCGGCCAAAGTAATCAGCAGCAATAGTCCGGATATCAGAGCAACCCAAAACATCTGAATAGTGGGCAATACCATGTGTTCACTACTAGTTTATGTAAGAGGGACCAGAAGCTTCACAAGAGGGCCGTCAATGCCGTTGAGCCGGTGATTCGACGTTACTTACATTGGTCAGAGTAGCCTATTGTGTGGAGCAGAGAGGATCACCCACCCCGGGTTGATAATCCGGGTCACTTGGCCTTGGTAGTGGCGCCTCAGGTTGGTGGATATAAATTCACTAAGGTACTCATGGATGGAGGCAGCAGCATCAACATCCTATACTATGAGACGTTCCATCGGATGGGGTTGACTGATAAGAGTCTTAATCAATCCAACACTATTTTTCACTGTGTGGTACCTGGCAAATCGGCATA
This sequence comes from Triticum aestivum, assembly GCF_018294505.1. NCBI lineage: Eukaryota > Viridiplantae > Streptophyta > Magnoliopsida > Poales > Poaceae > Triticum > Triticum aestivum. The sequence goes on along the minus strand of NC_057800.1, from coordinate 221,643,955 downwards.
CCCAGTTGGTAAGATTGAACTGGAAGTAGCCTTTGGGGATGAGTATGACTCCAGAGCAGAAAAATTAACCTTTGAGGTGGTTAAGATCAAAATCCCATATCATGCTCTATTTGGACGGCCGGCTTATGCCAAGTGCATGGCTCAGCCGTGTTATGTGTATTTGCGGCTCAAGATGCCGGGTTATAAGGGCACCATTACAGTACGTGGAAGCCGGAAAATAGCCTTGGAGTGTGAAGAAGGTGATGCTGCCTATGTTGAGTCTGTTTGTGCAACAGAGGAGTTAAAGTTTTATAAGGATCATGTTGACCTGGCAGACATGACGTCTTTAAAGAAACCAACAACGGAGAATGAGCCTGTGTTGAAGTTCAAATCAGCTGATGACACCAAGATGGTTGACTTTGTGCCTGGCGACTCATCCAAGCAGTTCATCATCAGTGCAAACTTGGATCCGAAATAGGAAAGCGCGCTCATTGAGTACATCCGTGGGAAATGGGACATCTTTGCATGGAAACCTTCCGACATGCCGGGTGTCCCGAGGGAACTCACTGAGCACACTCTCAATATTGATCCAAAGTTTAAACCCGTTAGACAGTTTCTCCGACGGTTCAATGAAGAAAGGCGCAAGGCCATTGGAGAAGAGGTGGCCCGACTCTTGGCGGCCGGGTTCATTGTGGAAGTCTTTCACCCAGAGTGGTTAGCCAACCCGGTGCTTGTACTAAAAAAGAACGGCACCTGGCGTATGTGTGTGGATTATACCGATTTAAACAAGGTTTGTCCGGCTGACCCTTTTGCCCTCCCCCGTATTGATCAGATCATCGATGCTACGGCGGGTTGCACACATTTGAGTTTCTTGGATGCTTATTCAGGTTATCATCAGATCAAGATGGCAATCAAAGATCAGGAGAAGACAACTTTTATCACTCTGTTTGGAGCTTTCTGCTATGTGTCTATGCCTTTTGGGCTTAAGAGTGCCCAGGCGACTTACCAATGGTGTGTGCAGAATTGTCTTCACAATCAGATTGGGCGTAATGTTCATGCTTATGTGGATGATATAGTGGTAAAATCCAGGAAGGAGGAAACCCTGGTCGCAGATCTGAAAGAGACCTTTGATAACCTCCGGGTCTACAAAATGATGCTTAACCCGGCTAAGTGTGTTTTTGGACTCCCAGCCGGCAAGCTTTTGGGTTTTTTTGTGTCCAACCGAGGTATTGAAGCTAACCCGGAGAAGATTAAGGCAATCACATCCCTGGCCAAACCAACATGCATCAATGACGTTCAACGGCTGGCGGGTCGTGTTGTTGCTTTGAGCCTGTTCATAAGCCGGTTAGGGGAGAAGGCGATGCCTTTGTATCAGATGATGAAGAAAATGGATGATTTTGTTTGGAGCGATGCTGCAAACTCTGCTTTTGAGGATCCGAAGACACAGCTTGCTGAGCCGCCGGTCCTTGCTGCTCCAATTGAGAAAGAGCCGCTGTTGTTATACGTAGCCGCCAACTCACGAGCTGTTAGTGTGGCAATTGTGGTGGAGCGCAAGGAGGTTGGCAAGGAACATCTGGTTCAACGGCCGGTTTACTACGTCAGTGAGGTGTTAATTGAATCCAAACAACGATATCCACATTGGCAGAAGCTCGTATATGGGGTGTTCATGGCGAGCCGGAAGCTTAAACATTATTTTCAGGGTCACCCAGTCACTGTGGTTAGCTCTGCTCCTTTGGGAGACATCATTCAAAACAGAGAAGCCACTGGACGAGTCGCCAAGTGGGCCATTGAGCTTGGGTCTCATGGGTTGAAGTATGTACCACGTACTGCGATCAAGTCTCAAGCACTGGTTGATTTTATGAATGACTGGACAGAGATGCAGATGCCGGAAGAGAAACTAGACAACACATATTGGACTATTCACTTTGATGGGTCCAGACAACTGGAAGGCTCGGGGGCTGGAGTTGTTTTGACCTCCCCTCGAGGTTACAAATTTTGTTATGTGTTGCGGCTGATGTTTCCTTGCACTAACAATGCAGCAGAATATGAAGCCTTGCTGCATGGTCTTCGAATGGCCAAAGAGATGAGCCTGAGCCGGGTCCGGTGTCTTGGCACTCAGATTTAGTGGCTCAACAAGTATCAGGCAAGTGGGATTCCAAAGATCCTCTTATGGCGGCTTATCGCCGTGAAGTTGATGCTGTTGCAGGGCATTTTAAAGGTTATTAGGTGGAGCACATTGACCGTAGGAAGAATGAAGCGGCTGATGCTTTAAGCCGGTTGGGATCTCAGCATAAGACGGTGCCACCTAACACCTTTTTGGATGTTTTGCATAACCCGTCTGTTAAGTTACCCACAGAAAATGATCTAGCCGTTCCTGACCCGGAGGCACAGTTGGTGGTGTCTCTTCATGTCATCCCAGATTGGACAGTGCCGTTCTTGGCTTACATGACCCGGGGAGAGTTGCCAGTGGATGAGATCCTGGCTCGACAGATAACCTGACGGTCTAAGTCAATGATGATTTCTGATGGAGAACTATACCATCGCAGTGTCTCTGGAGCGTTTCAGCGATGTGTTTCCCCTGAAGAAGGCCAAGAAATACTTCATGATATCCATGAAGGCGACTGTGGTCATCACGCCGGGTCAAAATCTCTGGTGGCCAAGGCTTTTCGTCACGGCTTTTACTGGTTGATGGCTCACGCTGATGCAGAGGATCTGGTCAGTAGATGTGATGGATGTCAAAAATTCGCACGACGAGCACATGTGCCGGCTCAAGAGCAACGGATGATTACAGTCACTTGGCCGTTTGTGGTCTGGGGGCTTGACATGGTTGGACCTTTCAAAAGGTCTAAGGATAAAAAGACACATCTTTTAGTGGCAGTTGATAAATTCACAAAGTGGGTTGAGGCAGAGCCGGTGAGTAAGTGTGATGCGGCCACGACGGTTCAGTTCATGAAAAAGGTGATCTTCTGTTTTGGTTTTCCACACAGCATTATCACTGACGATGGCACTAATCTATCCCAAGGGGCTATGGAGGAGTTTTGTCAACGTGAGCATATTCGGCTTGATGTTTCTGCTGTAGCTCATCCTCATTCCAATGATCAAGCTGAGAGAGCAAATCAGGAAATTTTAAAAGGTCTCAAACCCCAGATTATGGTTCCCTTACAGTGAACGCCGGGTTGTTGGGTAGAGGAATTACCCTCGGTGTTGTGGAGTATCAACACCACACCTAACAGGTCTACAGGTTACACACCTTTCTTCATGGTGTATGGAGCAAAAGCAGTGTTGCCTAGTGACATCCGTCATGACTCTCCCCGTGTGGCGGCTTATGTTGAAGCTAATAATGAACAAGCCATACATGATGCACTTGACTTGTTAGATGAGGAAAGAGACTTAGCAGCGGCTCGATCAGCAATTTATCAACAAGACCTGCATCGTTATCACAGCCGCCGGGTTAAGTCCAGGACTCTTTAGGAAGGTGACCTGGTGCTCCGGCTCATCCAGGATCTGTCAGATGCACACAAGTTATCCCCACCTTGGGAAGGACCCTTTGTGGTCAGCAAGAACTTAAACAATGGGTCATATTACCTCATTGACGTTCGAGAACACAAAGATTAACGTAAGTCAGAAGAGGAGACCCGCCGGCCATGGAACATTGCTCAGCTTCGGCCATACTACACCTGAGCCACTGGCTCTCATCATGTACATACTTTAGCATTTTATATACTATGATAAGGAATAAAGCAGGACCATCGGTCTCTTTTCTTTTCAAAGATTACACATCTTTGTTGTTTCTTATTTTCAAATGACTATTAAGGAGCTGATCATATTTGAATCAAGTCTAAACCTTTTTGGTCCAGCTCAAGATCGTATTCGAATCTAGCTGCAACTATCATGGTCACTTGGGGGCTTCCTGTTCAAACATAGGTCGTATTCGAACCAAAGAGAACATAGCTGTCGTAACCCTCTTGATCGGCTCAAGGCCAAACTCATTAGGGGGCTTCCTGATCGTATCCGAATCATAGCTTAACCCCTTTTGGGTCCGACTTGGAATGTATTCGAATCAGGGTCGTTAAAAACCTCTCAAGGTCATTTGGGGGTTTCCTGTTCAAACATAGGTCGTATTCGAACCAAAGAGAACATAGCTGTCGGTGCCCTCTTGATCAGCGCAACGCCAAAGCCACTGGGGGCTATATGGTCGTATTCGAACCTTAGCTTAACCCCTTTGGTCCGTTTTACTGATCGTATTTGAATCAGAAACCCCCAACCTTTAATTACAAGGTTAATTTTATTTACCACCTGTTATTTGCCTTCTAGTTTTTTGTTGTCTCAATTTCATAAATATTCAGCATGGTCCCTTTTGCTGGCTGGACTATTTGACAACAAGCCACAAAGGTATGATAATCATTAAGTATTCAGAAGCATTGACTTCTCAAAGAATATTGGATTATCAACTTCATCATCCGGGTTATTTAAACCGGTGGTCTGGAGATCAAAGGTACAAATATGGCTATTGTTTATGCGCAATTGCATCCTGTATTAATCAAACGGGTTATTTCAGCCTTGTTTTCTCTTTTTATGTTTGTTTCTGTTTTCTACTATGGTCGAAATATTGGCTATAAGCCGGGTGTTCTAACCCGTTCGGTACTAAGCCGCCAAGCCAGTTTTTTCTCTCATCTACAGGAATAGAGCTGAAGTATTGCAGGGACAACCATAAATACGATGCATATATTGACATCAAGGAAACACATAATCACACACATGTGTTTTATGCGCGATGGCATAGGCAAAGCATGCAATGTTTTCATAGCTAATCTATTACAGGGCTTTTATAAGCCGATGAATATGGTTATTACTCCTCCCTCGCTGGTTCACCACCCTTTGCTGGTTGGAAGCTGGGTTTTGACCAATCAAAACCGTTCACGGCGACAAATTCTGCTTCTTCGTCAATCAGGCCGGCCGGATCAACTTCCGGAGCAAATGTATTTTCACGGACAGGCGGGATTAAATCTATCACCTTGTATGTGGGAGTTGCCATCTTCTTATTTTCCACATCAAAACCCGGCCGATACTTATCGATATTGTTTTCATCTCCAAGAATAGTCGCCTGAGGTCGGACTCCGCGCACGCAAGCCATGAAGTCATCTTGTTCAAAGGGAGATCCGTCTTCCTTCACGGTAGGATACCCTCTGGCTACGTCCGCCGGGTCCAGATCTGGCACCCAAGCCTTGGAGCGGCTCAGGGCAGTCAAAGCTCCGGCTCTAGCATAGGAGCGCTTCACTTCTTGGAACCTGGCGGGTAGGATTGATAGCTTCTTTAAGACATCACTAAGCTGGTTGGGTCCTTGATTGGCAGGAGAGATAGCGGAAAGTGCCCGTTGTGCGCCAATATACAATTGCTCCACTATGGTATACACTGCCTTCAGTTTAATCACAGGGTCTTGGCTCAGATTCTTGCTTCGTGGGCCTCCACATATTTTGTACACAAAGAGTCAGCTGGCGGATTATATTCCGGATCAGCAAAAAAGTACACAAGATCAAATACATATGGCTTACCAAAGATGGCGGCCACCATTTGAGACACTCGGCCCTTTAAACCGGTGAGCTCCATTGAAACCTCTTCAAGGGCTGCTTCGTCCTTCTCGGCGCGTTGTGTCAGAAGCATTTTTTCTTCCACCCAGGTTTTCTTCTTGGCAATAAAGCTGGTTTTTAATTTTTCCGTCTCGGAGAGACTTACTTGCAATTTGGAGTTAGCAGACTTGATTTCTGCCTCCTGATCCGCCAGCCGGGTCTTCGCATCAGTTAGTTGCGAGCTCAGTTCAGATAAGGCATTCTGCAAAAAACATACACAGATGAGTCAAGATTTCAATTCAGGTTCAACAGTCAAGATTCAAGTCTCAAGTACTTTACAAAACCACTTGACACTTGGGGGCTAATGTATGCCAAAACAATTTCTTATGACTCTACAAACATACTTTAAGTCCCAAGCACTTTACAAAGTAACATCACTTGGCACTTGGGGGCTAATGTATGCTATTCAGCAAGTTTCTCAAGGTTAAGCCAGATTACAAAGTTCTTTGGATACGGTACAACACAATTATCAAAATTTAAGTACCGGCTCATTTATGATCAAATAAACCGGCCCTTGGGGACTACATGTGAAGTTTTGTTCTACTTTGTTGAACTCAAGAATAGTTTCAAAGATCAAAGTCTTAGCCTATATCATAAAGTCTACAGATCATCCCGGTTCTCTCATAATCTGAAGACTTGGGGGCTGGCGGAATATAAGTAAGCCAGAAGAACATACCTCATATTTCAGCTGCAACTGTTTGACCATTTCGATCTCTGAGTCGGGACTGGAGTGCACATGGCTGAGATAGCCAGATAAAATATCGTTGGCATTCAGATGGTCATAATGTGAAACATCAAAGCGCACTTTCTGCCTCTCCAATGCCTCTTGTTTCACCGTGTGACGAGCCAACACGGTGGGATTCCCCGGCTCAACAAAGCGGCTCCCGGTTATCAAAATGTCTTATGCAGATGGTGATGGTGGGTTGGCCGAGCTCGATGGTCCATTTGCGGAAGGGTTAACGGTGGCATCATCAGCCAACGGCTCAGGAGGATTTGCTTCTGCATTGACAAGCGGGTCTTCTGGAGTTTCAATTGATGGAGGAGAAGGTGGCCTTGCTGGTTCAGGTGCAAGGACTGGCGGGTCTTCCACCAGCTTAATTACCTTGGCATTCTTAGACTTAGCTTGACCACTAAGAGAAATATTATAGGACTGTCAATATAAGGATATAGTTTAAAAAACACGGAGGAAAGAGGATTTTTGCCTTACCCAGGGGCAGTCTTGAAGGCCGGAAACTGGGTCTGTGATGAGTCGCCAGAAGAGCGAGATACCTCCTGCAAAGATAAGACAAAGTAAGTAATGCAAGGGAGGAGATCCATTAACAGAAAGTCAAAGACAAAGAAATAAACCTCATTCTAGCATTTTTGAGGAGTTTGTTGAAGAACAACATCCGGTTCGTCTTCGGTCCGGGCTTGACGGCGGCTCTCATGTTGCTGCTTTTTCAAACGAAAGTGAGGGTCCAGATAAGCCAAAGGGTGTGAAAACCTTACTTTCCGGGTTACGACTCAAAGTTTCTGTCTTGGCAAATGGGCTGAGTCGGAGGAAATAGTTACCTCTTCTTCCACAGCCTGACTGGCCCCAGTGTCGTCCTAGTAATGATCAGTGTTAATAAGATTATTAAAAAGTTGGCCAAGGGAGTCAAGGGCTACCTCTGACTCAGAAGTATCATCAAGCTTCATCAAATCTTCAGCAGTGCTTTTCTTCTTCTTTTTCGACCTCTAGGTCATTTTCTTGGCATTTATGGCGGTGGCTCTCACATTCTTGGCAGCTTCGTGGTCATATTTAACTTTCTAGAAATCATATTTGGCCTGCAGACAGGTAAAAACAATATAAAAGGTCAGGTAAGTATTAAACAATACGACTGGGAAAAATACAAATGAGAGAGATGAGAGTTTCCTTACTTCTGGCACTGGGTTAAGCTTGCAGAAGGGGTTTAACCCGACAATGCTGCAGTCTTCGTATTTTACGTTCACTAGAAGGGTTGACATTGAAACAATATCTTCTTCTGTTAATTGAACGAAGCTGTGACGAAGAGAGTCATCTGGGCCTCCACCATACTCGTACATCAATTTTGATCGAAGGCTTAGAGGGATAACCCGCCATGAGATCCAGCAGCGGGTCAGATCAACTCCGGTTAACCCGTTCCCCAACAAAGCATTAATCCTTTTGATGGATGGTATCAACTTCTTGTGTTCAGCAGCAGTGAGTTTGTCAGGAAGTGCAAATTTGGAGTCAAGACGCTTTGAGTGATAACCTGACAATGGATGTTCGTTTGCTGGTGAGATGTCTTGACAATAAAACCAAGTCTGATTCCAGTCTTTTGGATGACTTGGCAAGACTATGAGGGGGTAGACAGTGCCCTGCCGATGCTGAATTGAGATGCCTCCAAGCTCCAAGCTAAGGCCGTTGGTGCACTCGTTTTGCCGGTTTAGATAAAAATATTCTCTAAAGAGGTCCACGGTCGGCTCTTCCTGAAGGTACACTTCACAGAGTACTTGGAAGTTGCAGATATTAGATATGGAATTGGGCCCGATATCTTGAGGATGGAGTTTGAAAAAATGGAGGACATCTCTGAAGAACTTTAAGCCGGGCGGCGAAAAGCCATGGTTCATGTGGTGAGTAAAGACAATGACTTCACCATTTTGTGGATTGGGCCGTTCTTCGTCCGGGTCAGGTGCATGGTAAGACATGACATTTTTTCCTGGCAAAAATCCTATGGAGAAGAACTCCTTCAAACGTTCGCCAGTCATAGTTGAGGGGACCTAGTTGCAGATGGTCGGCGCTTTGGACGACATGATGTTCAAAAACGAACTGAAAGAAAGGCAACATGCCGGTTCAATTCAATGGTGAAATTAACAGTTAAATTATGATGGTGCAAATAGGTAATGGTGGCTTAAGTAGGGGCTAATGTCATATAAGGGAAAAGTAAGCCGGTGCCGTAAGCCGCCATGACTACAGACATTTGAAGGAAATTCAGAGACAGAATTGGCTAAGTGTTGAAGCAAACAAGTTTCCTTATTTCTTGATATTATTCTGGATCAAAGGGTCATTCAAAATGGAAAATATCCTAGACCTAAAAATCTAGTTCAGATGAGTTCATGGGCTCTAATGAGGCCTTTGAACCAGGGAAAGGGATCCGTTGGTATCGAGAAGGGGCACAAAACAACTACCGCATGAACACATGTTCTCTTTGGATCAAGAAGAAGCCGTAGTAGAAGAACTACAAGGAAACCGTGATGAACTGTGAAGAACACGCAGAAACACTAATGCGGATCTGTGGAGCAGGAAGGTGAGCACTTACAACCACAGATCTTCTACGGAGGTCGCCGCCATTCTCTGGACCGATTCGGGTTGATGCAGCGGCCAAGGTCGATGGAGACGGAGGTGAAGCACGACGGCGGCGAAGCTCGAGCAGCAGGAGGGTTGCGAGAGGAAGAAGACGGAGAGAGAGAAGAATGAGGAAGGCTGGGGCGTGCCTATTTATAAGGGAAAAGGTGAACAGACGGGCTCGAAAATTGAGGAAGAGCCGAATAATGGTTATCTAACTAGATGGACGCCTCGATTCTCGGAAGGCATTAAAGATTAAGATCCGTTGGGAGATGACGTCATAAAAGTTTTTTGCGTTTTCAAGAGATGACGTCATGGCGGGTTACAAAAACTTCTGCGAGGATAAGAAGATGGATTTTGTCTAAATGTTGAAGATTGACAAAGAACAAAGTTCAAACTTAACCTGGGGCCTAATGTTGGGGATATAGCTATTAGTTATAACCCGCCCAGGAGGGGCCGGGTCAGCCCCAATGGCAGGTTACAAAGGAAGCCTAGTAAACATTAAGATGATAGTTTATCAATTCTTATAGAAGGCCTAAAGGCGGCTTAAGGCCCAACATTGTAAACCACCGTATGTAAGGAAAGACTTGTAAAGAAAGGCATCTAAAAGAAGTCACCGAGCCGGACACGATTTATGAGCCTACCGGGACTCTGTAGGCCACTAGGCGTCAACCCGTGTATATAAGGGGACGACCCGGTGGCGGCTTAGGGCAAGAAACAAGAGATCGATAACCAAGCCGGCGAGTTAGCCTCTTGGTGATCGAAACCCCAGCAATACCAAACACAACTAGACGTAGGCTTTTACCTTCATCGTAAGGGGCTGAACTAGTATAAAACCTCTCGTGTCCTTTGTCCCGATAAACCCCTTTAAGCTTCTTAGTTGCGATCGCCCTATGACTAAGTCCTTCCACTAGGACATCTGTCGTGACAACTCCACGACACATTGAGTCCGACTCAACTTCACACCTTGTAACACATGCAAGAACCGTCAGATTTCGGGGGCCGGCAGACCCTTGAGGTTCGAACACTAGGGTGCGCGTGGAGATTTCGCCTCCTACCTACCTGCACCCCTCCGCCGAGCTAGGATCAAGGCTATGAAAAGAACAACACAAGGGACACAGGGTTTATACTGGTTCGGGCCACCGTTGTGGTGTAATACCCTACTCCAGTGTGTGGTGTGTGGATTGCCTCTTGGGCTGATGATGATGAACAATACAAGGGAGAACAGCCTCGCGAGGGTCTGTTCTTGGCTGGGGCGATGAACTGCTGGGAGGAGTTCAACCACCTTTCTCTATCTCTCTCTTTCTCTCTGCTTACTTCCTCTCTACTCGTCGAGCCCTTGGAGGAGACTGAGCCGAACCCCCTTTCTACGTGGGTGGCCGGTCCTATTTATAGAGGCCCTAGTCCTCTTCCCAAATATTGAGCGGGAAGGGAGCCAACAATGGCGGGCTAATTTGAAAGGGGACAACAAGTATCAGCTATCCTGACAAAAGTAGTCTTCGCCTGCGCAAAGCTCTGGTGATAACGCCGTCTTGTGCCCCATGGTGACCTCCGTCTCGTAGTCCTCCTGGTCTTGGTCTCGTTGCACCGAAATGGCAACCTTTGCCTGATGCCTCGGTACTCCGTTGCTGCGCTTGCCCCCTTTGCACCAAAGAGGAAAGGAGGACGCTGCGCGGGCTGGCACCCGCCTGGCGCCCTGAGTCGTCATGGCTTGCATCACGGGCACCTCGCGAGGTACCCCACCTTGATCTCTCCGCCTCCTCGTGAGCCAGCCTGACGAGGCCGTGCTTGAGGAAGCTCCGCGTCGTCCACCCCACGACGCTTGGCCCCTCGCGAGGGTCTTGAGTTTTTGTTGGTGAAGATGGGCCGTGCTGGGTGTCAGGACCCCGACTCGATGTCACATCGATCTAGCCTGTAGCACCTCATATCACTTTGCGGCCTCACGCACGGTATCCCCACGGGTGTCGCCTTACCTTTGCCCAGGACCGTTTGCGCCTTTTGGCTCACGTATATGATAGTGTCGCTAGCATCCATATGATAAGGAGCCCGGGCTGACATGACTAGTCGTAAACCCAAAGTGGCACAGACTTACAGGGACAGGCATCCATGACCCAGCATCGAACGTGTCGGTCATCAGCGAGTGAATCCAGGCTATAGCACTGGGCTAGCAGGACTCCGGTGAACCGGGCTGTAGCGGGCTAACAGGACTCCGGTATTCATCGCGTGACATTTCCCCGAAGGGACAGACACAGGAACGAAGAAGGACACATGCCGGCCAGCCTAAGTGTTCCGGAGCAGTAGCAAGCTACCATGGCTCAGTGGAAACACTAGGAGACATTTCCCGGTAAGAGAGGCTACTAAAGATAAACAACTAGATGGTCAGATCCCACACATACCAAGCATTTCAATAACATACACACAATATGCTCGATATGTGCAAATACAACATGGCATCACAACATGACTCTACAAATCAAGTATTTATTCATTAGGCTCCGAGGAGCGAGATATTACAAACATAGGTCTCATGACCCAACATTCAGAGTATACAAGTCAAAGCACAAGCGGAAACTATCATGTCTGAGTACATACCACTATAAATGAAAAAGGCTGAGAAGCCTGACTATCTACCAGATCCTGCCGAGGGCACAAGATCGTAGCTGAGGTATCAAGCTAAACGTCGAAGTCCACGTGGAACTACTAGTGAGACTGAAGTCTCTCTGCAAAACATAAAATAGGCAAACGTGAGTACAAATGTACCCAGCAAGACTTACATCAGAACTATCTACATATGCATCATTATCAACAAAGGGGATGGTGGAGTTTGACTGCAGCAAGCCAGCTTTGACTCGGTGGCTAACCTGAACTACGACTGCAATGCAACTTTTTGAGGTGGCGCACACGAGTCCACATATTCACCATATCAATACACCACTATGGATCCGCTCCCGTCTCCCTACGAGAACGCCATCCATAGCACTCATGCTTATCTTGCGTATTTTAGGGTATCCACTTTCACTTGTCTATGAACTGATATAAGCAACCCAGAAGTCCTTTACCGCGGACACGGCTATTCGAATAGATCATATTAACCCTGCAGGGGTGTACTTCTTCACACACGCTCTCACCACTTACCGCCGTTTACACGACATGTACTCGGCAACCTTCAAGCGGAAGCCCAACGTGGGTGTCGGCCACGGCCTGCCTAATCACCTAAGTCTCTAGTCCAGGTTTATCGCCTATTCGGGTTCCATCCATGAGGAGATCCGGCCGGAGTTTCGCTCACAGCCCCAAACGATGTGAACAGGGTTCCCGAGACACCAAACGGGCGCCCGGTACACCGTGCCACGTGCCTACCGCATCACAGCCCACCCCTACGGTCAGCGCTGCCCACGGCCTCCAGCATACTACAAACACCAGAAACTACTTGCAACTCCTGGACAGAGGACAAGGGTGATCAAGAAGCCGAGAGGGTCCATTGGTTTCGGGCCCAATGCGTGGTAGTAGCTGAATCATGGATCACAAACACAGAACTCAGTTCCTGAGGACGGCTGCAATGAGACAACCCACCATGTACTCCTACATGGCCTCTCACCGCTACCTTTACCAAATCGTGTTCACACGCTTAGCTCACACACCGTAGGACATGTTCACACACCTCTGATTCATCCCCGATGATTCAGACCCGACTCAACTCTAAGCAGTAGCAGGCATGACAAACAAGCATGAATGAGTAGGCACAACAGGGCTCAAACAACTCCTACTCATGCTAGTGGGTTTCATCTATTTACTGTGGAATGACAGGTCATGCAGAGGATAAAGGGGTTCAGCTACCGCAGCAAGTAACAGATGAATCGGTGTTGTCCTAATGCAGTAAAAGAGAGCAGGAGCGAGAGAGTAGGATTGTATCGGAATGAACAAGGGGGTTTTGCTTGCCTGGCACTTCTGAAGATAACATTGAGTCTTCATCAGTGTCAACGATCACGTCATCGGTATCACGTCTATCGAGAGGGGACAAATACCGGCAACACAGAAAGGAACACAATCAATGCAATGCACAATATGATGCATGATCATGACATGGCAAAATGAATGTGTTTTGAGCTAATGCAACTAAAACCAGATTAAATGAAGTTGGTTTGAATCCAAGATTCAAATTCAAACTCCATATATGATTATTTAAATGCCCTTTAATTGATTTGTGCTAAACAGCAGCTATAAGTTGTTCTAACATGCATGAAAATGGTACAGATGGATTCCTTGAATTTTTCTGATAATTTTTCATATATAATTTATTAAATTTGGAGTTACGGTTAATTTTCTATGGATTTTGGAAGTTTATATAATTTTCTGGAATTTATAAATCATTTAATAATTATCTAAATTCCAGAAAGGAATTATTGCGTCAGCACTAGGTCATGCTGACCTCAGCATAGTCAACAGGGGCTGGTCCGGGTCAAACCTGACCAGTGGGGCCCACTGGTCAGTGACAGGGGGTTAACAGGGGTTTATTTAGTTTAATTAAAAGATTAGGACAAAAGGGCCCACATGTCATTGTCCGCAGGGGGGTTATTTAATTAAATTAAACTAACTAATTAACAGGGGGCTGGCCCCACCTGTCATCGACCCAGGGGGGGGTTACGCCGTGGTCAGGTGGTCAACCCCACCGGCGGCTTGACGCCGGCGAGGCCAGCCGCGGTGGCGAGCCTCGGGTTTTGCCCCCAGGGCTCAGTTTGGCGCGCGGAGCACAGCTTCGGGATGCGGACGCTCGTCCGCATCCAACTGTGGTGGTGGCGCGGCCGGGGAGTGGCCGGAGTGGTGCCGGCGACGAGCTCGGCGGCGGCCGAAGCTCGGGTGCAAGTGGGGATGGGGCTGCGGTGCGCAAACGAGCGCGGCGAGGTTTCACGGAGGCTCTACGCGATGCGGGGAGCGCGTTGGGCGCATGCCCGGGACCAAATGGTCACCGGAGCTACGCCGACGTTGAGCTCAGGCGGCGGCGCGTTTCGGCCATAAAGGGGGCGACGGCTACGGCGATCAAATGAAGCGGGGAAGAGGGGGAAAGGGTGGAGGAGCTCACAGCGATCACGAAGAGGGGCTCGGCTTGCTCGGGGACGGCCGGAGTTCCACGAATTTGGACGACGGCGACCGGCGGTGCAGAGGAAGAAGATGGCGTCGGTGAGGATGTTCGGGGCTTCTGGAGGGGCGTGGCTCGGTGGAAAAGGAGGAGGGGGTCGAGACGAAGCTCGAGGGCGTATCGGAGAGGCTGCGGGATGGCTGCGGCCGCGGTAGCGGCGTCGGCGGCGACGAGCTCCGCTCGGTCGCGGGAGGGAGAGGGAGCAGAGGAGAGGATGGGGACGAGAGAGTGAGCGACGGGTTCCAGGAGGGGTGCGTGGCGTCGCTAGAGAGGCCGGGGGAGAAGCAGGAGGTGGCCGGAAGCAGGAGGTGGCCGGGGCGCGTGGCCGCGTGCGCCGGGCGCGTGCCCGTCCTCCTGGCAGAGGAGGAAGGCGACAGGGGAGGCGCTGGTGGGCTGGGCCGGCCAGGGGGGGGGAGCTGGGCCGGCTCGTGGCGCCAGGTAAGCTGGGCTTCTCTCTCTCTTTTTTTTATTTCTATTTTAGTTACTGTTTTCTATTTTCTGTAATTGTGTTTGGATTTATTAAAAATGCCAGAGCATTTCCAAAAATCATGCAACTGACTGTGACCACTGTTTGGAATATTTCCAGCAGTAAACATTTCAGTTTGTGATTATTTGAGCATTTAAAATATTATTAGCAATTAAATGCCCAAATGCAAATACTATATAATTTAATTCAAAAATCCAGGGATAGCCTATAATTATGTTCATCATTTTTTTGGAAGAGGTTTTCACCTCTAACAGAAATTATGAACATTTCCAAAGGGCATTCTGGGTTATTGAAAATATTTTTATTGAACCTAGTTAAATTTCATTTGGTACTAGGGTTTCAACAATCCCCATTTCAAATTTCTTTGGAATTTAAACATGATGGCATGATGAACAAGCAAGGTCAAGCAAGGGCTGAACTGGGGCTGTGACAACTCACCCCCACTAAACAAGAATCTCGTCTCGAGATTCAGGCGTAGGGTAAGGTGAAAGGTAAACGCAACTAGTATAATCTTCACGATCCAGGGTGCACTTCAGTTGAACGTTGATTCATTCACCATCATTGTCTTGATGTCTTGCTCTGAGAAATCCTGCCAACATGACATGGAGGGAAGAAGGAGACTCTAGAAGGGTCGATCTTCTCGAAGATCGAACAATTCACGGAATGAGATATAACAGTATCTCTCGAGCTGAGAGACGAAGCATACCTCTAGAGGGATGGAGTGGAGCAGGTGACGAGGTTCACTAGGTGGACAACAAATTCATACCTAAGAAGGTGGCAAACGATGGTCAACGTAGCGAGGAGTTGAGTTGCCATGATACCACGACGAAACATCCTGAAGGAGGGTGATTCGTAGATTATCCCCTTAAGTGGCAAAAGAATTACCTTTGATTCAGAGATCATTGAAACTCTTTAAACCAGCCTAAGACAAATCTCGAGCGATCGTTTGGAGGGGGTCGGCAGAATGGCATACTCAAACTTGGATGATGTGGATTACCTTGTTGAAGACAACGTAATGGATGATTTTTTTGCTTATCACCGGAAATGGAAGAGACCCGTGGTAGAATGGCACATTGGCGGTGCAAGCTGGGAGCAAAATGCAAATGCTGGGAATGATTCTGGTAACTGGGGAAAAACCCAACAATAGAGAGTGATTTCACTGTTTGAAGAGGTCATAGCATTTCCGAGGAAGTTGAGAGCAAACCTAGTTAGTGTCGACGGTAACACGTAGCGCTTGTGCGTGCTCTCAAGAACTTGAGCAATTCCACAATCATCAAGGTTTTACCAATATCCGTGTCAAGGATCCTGGCAACACAACTTGCTACCATAATGGCTAATGATGGATGATGCAGATGCAAAGGAAGATAACACCTTCTCAGATTTCACCTTAGCGGGGCCAAGGAAATAAAAATCTGGATGATCGACCGAGAGACATTTAGCACTCCGCTTCTAATGTTCTCCTTGATGTGCTAGTGTAACCCACCCATAGATATGGTTTGATATCTAGAACATCAAGTAAAAAGGTCGGACTTCGGAACACAGAAATCCATAGGGGCAACTAGGGAGTAATCCTACGAAATCCCTATGGGGAGGTGGCCAACTTCCTCAATCAAGATATTATAATAACAGGTCTTCCGGCTGGGTGTGTTGGCCACGACATCCACTTTACCGGTTATCGCGCGACCAATATTATAATTCTTGGGAAATATTCCAACCATCATGTCTGCCTGAGATTCAGATCTGGTTGGTGTCAGGATATTCCAGACTCATCGAGTCTAGGAAGAAAAACGGAAGTTTGCAACACAATCGACGAGATGACGTTGCGAGATTCTCGGGAAATGAATTACGATAGCAAGCTCCAAAACATGAGCTGGTTCTGCTACAACATGTGAACACGTTGTCCCAGACAAGCATGACCACAAAGTAGTCTTATAATAAAACACTACCGAGTTCAGGAGGGGAACCATCATCGAGGATATCGAAGTCCTTGCATAAGGCATGCTCTTAAGAAGAAACTTCTTCTCCTTGAACAAATCAATCAGTGGCTTGGTGTGCTCGGAACACATATGGAATGAAGGTTGCAAGTCTCCAAACCATAGAATACTTCGCACATATGCATGACTGACTTGGGATGATTCCAGAGGAAGCAAAACTAACTTCCTCAAATTCACGGCGGCAACTTTCACCAAATGCACGTGTATACGAGGAAGTCACTCCTTTCATCAAACAAATACTTCATGAGCTAGCATGAAGAAAATGCTTCAAAAGTTTCCAACACTAACTTGTTGTCCAACAAGACCATGGAGGAGATAAGGATGCTGTCAATGGACTCAACAACAATTCATCTAGGTTTCCTTTTAAAAGGAATTCCATAGTTAAGTGAACACGGTGATAGCATTGGTCAGACCAAAGATGTAATGGTGTATGCTCGAGGGATCAACCACGAGTAAGACAACATTATGAACATCGTTGGTTCTGACTTGATTTGACGATAGCCCACACTCAAATCAAAAGATTGATAAGACAATAGGTCCAGCAACTGATCACAGGGACCAATCGATGAAGATATCATCTTTCTTCAACACACACTACACAAGAATATCCTTTTGGAACGAACTAAGTCAGGCAAGCTTTTATCTTCCAACTCTCCAAGTTGTTGTCTAGCTTAACCAACTAGCTCAGGGATATCTAACACCGATTCTTGGAGAGAAGGTGGTTCACAAGAAACCAACTTGATCACGAACTCAACATAGCGGTCAGGTGACAACCCGGTAACACCTCCAAGAAGATATTTGGAAAGTCACGGACCACCGGTGTGTTACTAAGCTCGAGAACAATCTTGCTTTTGAGGGCAAGACGATATGATCAAATGAGTGAGGACTTGCCAAGACCCTAACTCATCAATCGAAGGGTGCATCGAAATAAGGACTAGGTAGCACGATCAGTCTTAGAAGGATGATTCGAAAACCAACATACTAAGAATGAAATTATTATCCTTTAACTACCAAGCAACAGAGTTGCTAGCAGTATTGATTTCACACATCACAATTCATTTGTCGGTATTCCGGTTGCATCAACACGGAACCGAGGAATGAAAAAGGATGGCGAGAAGTATCACTATGTCAAGAATTCACAAAAGGTGGTGCAATTCTCATGAAATTCCTGCCATAAAGAAGGTAATACTTCAGGGTAGAGCAGACCAGAAGCTGGATTGTAACTTGATCTGCGGAACACAACTACTTTGACCCAATCCTAGATATGGATGAGGTACTGGAGTTTGTTTCTCCTAGTCATTCAGGACGGAATGGCTTGACGGGCCACAAGAGTAATAGGCATCGACAAACGAACGCACGCATACTCTTGACTATCAATTGATAGACGAAGGTCAGTAGACAACTAAAGAGAACAACTCAAAGGAACATATAACTTTCTGAGTTGTGGATGCATAGATTAGTATGTCGAACCAAGTTCAACATATTTCTTCCGGATAACCCATGCAGAAAGGTAGAACTGGCAGAGTCACGATTTATGAATGGAGAACTCCTCAAGAATAATCCTGTTGTGATATTTCAGTTCAACGAGGAACTTCTGCCATAAGTAGTTCATGGTATTTGGAAGAAGAAGATACCACGGACCTCAAGGACTATCGCAAAGGTTACTAATATCCTGAAGGCACTAACAATTACTATCAACACGAAGTAGGTGGAGTGAATCTCGGGTTCAAGAACCCAGGAACAGAATACCTACTACTAAGTAGCATCACGGAATGCTTTCGAGGATAAAGGCCAGAATCATCACACTGGGACACCAATCATGGCTAAATTACTAGGTGATCCCCTGAGACACCTAGGGTCATAATAATAGCTCCAACATAAAGGTCGAGGCAGTAGAATACCTCAACTCAACAATTAGTGTGATTGAGCTGGCATAAAGGAGCATCGAAACCAGAGGGAAAGGATTTTGCAAATGCATCAGACTATTTAGAAACCTGGAATGACTCGGACAGCATAACGGCTGTAAATGCTCAGAAAAGATTTGAGACATTCACAAAAATGGTGGCATAACCACTCAGAAGCACAATATCAAGGTCTCGAGATCAACAGTTAACATACAGAAGTAGAAACTGAACTCAAGCTTAGAACCATCAATCCTACAAGTCTGCAGATTAGTAACACGTGATCCTGATAGAAAGAAGAGATAGCCTAGTTCTTAATCCCCGTAGAAGAGAAGATGATGACTCAGATCAGAAGGCCATGAGGTATAAGGAGTAAAAAGAGCCTTACGTTCCATCCCACAATCAATTCCCTTATATAACTAAAGAATTTCTAGACTCAACTTCGACCAGTTTGGCTTGGTAATCCTACAGGCAGTCAAGCTCTGATACCAACGCTGTCAGGACCCCGACTCGATGTCACATCGATCTAGCCTGTAGCACCTCATATCACTTTGCGGCCTCACGCACGGTATCCCCACGGGTGTCGCCTTACCTTTGCCCGGGACCGTTTGCGCCTTTTGGCTCACGTATATGATAGTGTCGCTAGCATCCATATGATAAGGAGCCCGGGCTGACATGACTAGTCGTAAACCCAAAGTGGCACAGACTTACAGGGACAGGCATCCATGACCCAGCATCGAACGTGTCGGTCATCAGCGAGTGAATCCAGGCTGTAGCACTGGGCTAGCAGGACTCCGGTGAACCGGGCTGTAGCGGGCTAACAGGACTCCGGTATTCATCGCGTGACATTTCCCCGAAGGGACAGACACAGGAACGAAGAAGGACACATGCCGGCCAGCCTAAGTGTTCCGGAGCAGTAGCAAGCTACCATGGCTCAGTGGAAACACTAGGAGACATTTCCCGGTAAGAGAGGCTACTAAAGATAAACAACTAGATGGTCAGATCCCACACATACCAAGCATTTCAATAACATACACACAATATGCTCGATATGTGCAAATACAACATGGCATCACAACATGACTCTACAAATCAAGTATTTATTCATTAGGCTCCGGGGAGCGAGATATTACAAACATAGGTCTCATGACCCAACATTCAGAGTATACAAGTCAAAGCACAAGCGGAAACTATCATGTCTGAGTACAGACCACTATAAATGAAAAAGGCTGAGAAGCCTGACTATCTACCAGATCCTGCCGAGGGCACAAGATCGTAGCTGAGGTATCAAGCTAAACGTCGAAGTCCACGTGGAACTACTAGTGAGACTGAAGTCTCTCTGCAAAACATAAAATAGGCAAACGTGAGTACAAATGTACCCAGCAAGACTTACATCAGAACTATCTACATATGCATCATTATCAACAAAGGGGATGGTGGAGTTTGACTGCAGCAAGCCAGCTTTGACTCGGTGGCTAACCTGAACTACGACTGCAATGCAACTTTTTGAGGTGGCGCACACGAGTCCACATATTCACCATATCAATACACCACTATGGATCCGCTCCCGTCTCCCTACGAGAACGCCATCCATAGCACTCACGCTTATCTTGCGTATTTTAGGGTATCCACTTTCACTTGTCTATGAACTGATATAAGCAACCCAGAAGTCCTTTACCGCGGACACGGCTATTCGAATAGATCATATTAACCCTGCAGGGGTGTACTTCTTCACACACGCTCTCACCACTTACCGCCGTTTACACGACATGTACTCGGCAACCTTCAAGCGGAAGCCCAACGTGGGTGTCGGCCACGGCCTGCCTAATCACCTAAGTCTCTAGTCCAGGTTTATCGCCTATTCGGGTTCCATCCATGAGGAGATCCGGCCGGAGTTTCGCTCACAGCCCCAAACGATGTGAACAGGGTTCCCGAGACACCAAACGGGCGCCCGGTACACCGTGCCACGTGCCTACCGCATCACAGCCCACCCCTACGGTCAGCGCTGCCCACGGCCTCCAGCATACTACAAACACCAGAAACTACTTGCAACTCCTGGACAGAGGACAAGGGTGATCAAGAAGCCGAGA
This sequence comes from Triticum aestivum, assembly GCF_018294505.1. Lineage (NCBI taxonomy): Eukaryota > Viridiplantae > Streptophyta > Magnoliopsida > Poales > Poaceae > Triticum > Triticum aestivum. Next base: position 221,623,418 of record NC_057800.1, on the reverse strand, counting down.
GGGTCCATTGGTTTCGGGCCCAATGCGTGGTAGTAGCTGAATCATGGATCACAAACACAGAACTCAGTTCCTGAGGACGGCTGCAATGAGACAACCCACCATGTACTCCTACATGGCCTCTCACCGCTACCTTTACCAAATCGTGTTCACACGCTTAGCTCACACACCGTAGGACATGTTCACACACCTCTGATTCATCCCCGATGATTCAGACCCGACTCAACTCTAAGCAGTAGCAGGCATGACAAACAAGCATGAATGAGTAGGCACAACAGGGCTCAAACAACTCCTACTCATGCTAGTGGGTTTCATCTATTTACTGTGGAATGACAGGTCATGCAGAGGATAAAGGGGTTCAGCTACCGCAGCAAGTAACAGATGAATCGGTGTTGTCCTAATGCAGTAAAAGAGAGCAGGAGCGAGAGAGTAGGATTGTATCGGAATGAACAAGGGGGTTTTGCTTGCCTGGCACTTCTGAAGATAACATTGAGTCTTCATCAGTGTCAACGATCACGTCATCGGTATCACGTCTATCGAGAGGGGACAAATACCGGCAACACAGAAAGGAACACAATCAATGCAATGCACAATATGATGCATGATCATGACATGGCAAAATGAATGTGTTTTGAGCTAATGCAACTAAAACCAGATTAAATGAAGTTGGTTTGAATCCAAGATTCAAATTCAAACTCCATATATGATTATTTAAATGCCCTTTAATTGATTTGTGCTAAACAGCAGCTATAAGTTGTTCTAACATGCATGAAAATGGTACAGATGGATTCCTTGAATTTTTCTGATAATTTTTCATATATAATTTATTAAATTTGGAGTTACGGTTAATTTTCTATGGATTTTGGAAGTTTATATAATTTTCTGGAATTTATAAATCATTTAATAATTATCTAAATTCCAGAAAGGAATTATTGCTTCAGCACTAGGTCATGCTGACCTCAGCATAGTCAACAGGGGCTGGTCCGGGTCAAACCTGACCAGTGGGGCCCACTGGTCAGTGACAGGGGGTTAACAGGGGTTTATTTAGTTTAATTAAAAGATTAGGACAAAAGGGCCCACATGTCATTGTCCGCAGGGGGGTTATTTAATTAAATTAAACTAACTAATTAACAGGGGGCTGGCCCCACCTGTCATCGACCCAGGGGGGGGGTTACGCCGTGGTCAGGTGGTCAACCCCACCGGCGGCTTGACGCCGGCGAGGCCAGCCGCGGTGGCGAGCCTCGGGTTTTGCCCCCAGGGCTCAGTTTGGCGCGCGGAGCACAGCTTCGGGATGCGGACGCTCGTCCGCATCCAACTGTGGTGGTGGCGCGCCCGGGGAGTGGCCAGAGTGGTGCCGGCGACGAGCTCGGCGGCGGCCGAAGCTCGGGTGCAAGTGGGGATGGGGCTGCGGTGCGCAAACGAGCGCGGCGAGGTTTCACGGAGGCTCTACGCGATGCGGGGAGCGCGTTGGGCGCATGCCCGGGACCAAATGGTCACCGGAGCTACGCCGACGTTGAGCTCAGGCGGCGGCGCGTTTCGGCCATAAAGGGGGCGACGGCTACGGCGATCAAATGAAGCGGGGAAGAGGGGGAAAGGGTGGAGGAGCTCACAGCGATCACGAAGAGGGGCTCGGCTTGCTCGGGGACGGCCGGAGTTCCACGAATTTGGACGACGGCGACCGGCGGTGCAGAGGAAGAAGATGGCGTCGGTGAGGATGTTCGGGGCTTCTGGAGGGGCGTGGCTCGGTGGAAAAGGAGGAGGGGGTCGAGACGAAGCTCGAGGGCGTATCGGAGAGGCTGCGGGATGGCTGCGGCCGCGGTAGCGGCGTCGGCGGCGACGAGCTCCGCTCGGTCGCGGGAGGGAGAGGGAGCAGAGGAGAGGATGGGGACGAGAGAGTGAGCGACGGGTTCCAGGAGGGGTGCGTGGCGTCGCTAGAGAGGCCGGGGGAGAAGCAGGAGGTGGCCGGAAGCAGGAGGTGGCCGGGGCGCGTGGCCGCGTGCGCCGGGCGCGTGCCCGTCCTCCTGGCAGAGGAGGAAGGCGACAGGGGAGGCGCTGGTGGGCTGGGCCGGCCAGGGGGGGGGGAGCTGGGCCGGCTCGTGGCGCCAGGTAAGCTGGGCTTCTCTCTCTTTTTTTTATTTCTATTTTAGTTACTGTTTTCTATTTTCTGTAATTGTGTTTGGATTTATTAAAAATGCCAGAGCATTTCCAAAAATCATGCAACTGACTGTGACCACTGTTTGGAATATTTCCAGCAGTAAACATTTCAGTTTGTGATTATTTGAGCATTTAAAATATTATTAGCAATTAAATGCCCAAATGCAAATACTATATAATTTAATTCAAAAATCCAGGGATAGTCTATAATTATGTTCATCATTTTTTTGGAAGAGGTTTTCACCTCTAACAGAAATTATGAACATTTCCAAAGGGCATTCTGGGTTATTGAAAATATTTTTATTGAACCTAGTTAAATTTCATTTGGTACTAGGGTTTCAACAATCCCCATTTCAAATTTCTTTGGAATTTAAACATGATGGCATGATGAACAAGCAAGGTCAAGCAAGGGCTGAACTGGGGCTGTGACACTGGGCCCCCCTTTGAGCCACGCCACAGGCAGGCAAGTCTAGGGACCCCCGTTCCCAGAACGCCGACAGTAGCCCCTGGGCCCATGGTGCGCCCGGACTTGGCCGTGCAGGGAGGCGGAAAGGCAAGAGCGAAGCGTCGCGGGCCCTAACAGCCTGCGGCCTTAGGCGCCGCGCGACAGTTGATTGGACGTGGGCGGCACTGTTCCCCCACGCCCTCCTTATCTTGCGCCTTGTTAGGCGGACCCGTAGTCGTACACATCTGTTCCCCTTTTATCGCTCGAGCGCTTCCTGTCCTTCCTCCGCTCGAGCCCTGGTTTCTGTTTTCAATTCAATCTCGAATCCTTGCCCCCCTCCTATCGCCATGGCCCCGACGAAGAAGGGAAGAGGGAAGAATCCCGTGTCTCCGCCTCGCCCGCCGCCGTTGGCGGCCCCCGCCGAGGGTTTGGGTAAGGTCAGGTTGGCTCTGGCCACCATCTTCAATGAATGTGGGAGAACGACGGCCTGGCCCGCGTCCCACTTCTCCATCGGCAGGATAGTTACCGAGGTCCCATATTTCGCCGATGCCTTGTGGGCAGGTCTGGTTCCCCCCTTTTTTGATTTCTTCAATGCCGTGCTCTCCCACTATCAGATCCACATGCTGCATCTGAGTCCTGGATCCATCACCCTCTTTTCGGTCTTCGCCTTTGTCTGTGAAGCCATGGTGGGCATCCCTCCTTCGGTTGCCTTGCTGCGCCACTTCTTCTCGCTGCATCTTGTCGACCCTACCCAATGCTGGGTGTGCGTAAGCTTCGTTGCCACGCCAGAGACTGCCGCCTCTGGGATTGACTTCAACCTCCCCCTGCCCGCGGTTGGGTTCTGCGAGCGGTGGCTGTATGTGGACGCAGGGGTGCCCAGCCCCCTGCTAACGGAGCCGACCTCGCCTGCTGTTCCCAATTCGGGCTGGGGCCAGGTGGCACTTGAGGGCCCCCGGCTCGTCTTCGTCTGGCGCCGCTTCACGCTCTTAAAGTCGCTTGGCGTGACAACGCCCAAGGTGGTGAAGGAGTTCCTGCTATGCCGCGTTGCTCCTCTTCAACGCCACTCTCACCGGATGTGGGCCTTCCGTGGGCGCGAGGATAGTATGAGGCTCCAGGAAGAGGACCTGGCTCCTGAGGTGCTGAAGACGGCGCTCTTGACCCTGGCTGGGGAACCCAACCCCGGCAGCATCCGGCAGGGAGGGGCCTTACTGTACCTCTCCCAGAGCAGGGTCGTCTTTGTGAAGCAGATGCCTGCCTTTGATGAGTGGGGGCTGCGCCCCGCCGGCCTTCAGGGGTCTCGCGAGAATCCGGTGGTGGTGACTGCCCTTCCAGTCAGCCAAGGCGACTCGTCCTCGAGTGGCGGAGCAGGGAGGTACGAGGCGCCAGAGGCCGAGGGGGATCCCGGAGTGGTGACGGCACCGGGCGAGGCTCATGAGGAAGCAGTTATCAGGGCCCGTACCGCTGAGGCTGAGGGTGACAAACAGCTGCCCTCCGCGCCTGTGACTGGGGCCCCTGAGGCTCCAGCTACTTCTCTTGGGGAGGCGATTGGTGGCGCACATCAGGCAGGCGCCCCTGACGTTGATCGTCTTGACGCTCCATCTTCGTCGCAGGTCGATCCCTGTGCCCGACTCTTAGGCCGCTTCCGCGTGGACTTTGGGGCTCTCCGGAAGAGAAGGGAGGCCCTGGGCGATGGTTACCCTTGTCGCCTGCTGAAGCATAGAAAGTACTTCGCCACTGATGAGTAAGCCTTCTCCTTTCCCTGCTCATGATCCTCCCGTTGCTCTTACTGACCCTTGCTCTGCAGGCCCCTTCCAGCCGAGCTTGCTGAGACGCCTGAGGAGCCATCCCCTTTGGCTTTGCCCCCTCCACCGTCCTCGAGCGCCCTAAGCAGCGGAGCCCTTGTGGCGAGGGCGATCGAAGAGGCGAACCATCCCGAGGCGTATCGTGGTCCCGCGCACCTCGCAATCCTCCTTCGCGAGCCTTCTCGTGGCATAGCCAACCTGCCATGGGCTTCTCGCCTAGTCGTGGGCTGCGATTGGCTGAGGCGCTTCCTGCGCTCTTCTCCTGAGGTCGGGCTGGCCCTAGGCTGGGCCTCTAACGTGGCGTGCCCGGCCGTCGCAAGGGTGCCAGCCCCCAGCCCCCAGCCCGGAGGGGGAGCGCTGACCTGCAGCCCCCGGCGCTTGCTTGGGGCAGATGATGGTGTGGAAGACGTGCTTGAGCGTGCTCGGGAGTGTCGCGCTCTCCGCCAAGGATTCCTTTGAAGGGCGACTGACGCAGTGAGCCTGCTTGGTGAAGAGCTTGCCGATGAAGATGCGCACCTTGAGGCCGAGGGCTTGCGCCTGGCTGCAGAGAGGCGCGAGCTGGAGGGCGCCATCACCCTTGTGCGCCGTCAGCGCGACCTTGATGAAGCAGAGGCCAAGGTGTCGTTGGTGGCCTCTCGGGAGGCCCGGTCTCGGGCTGCTAAGGAAGCTCGAGAGGCTGACCGGCGGCAAACGGCTGCAGAGGAGCGGGCTCGGGAGCTCCTGGCCTGGTGCCACTCGCTAGAGGAGAAGGTGGAGCTGCGCGAGGCAGCCCTCGCATCGATGAGGGTGTCCTCCGGCGACTCGGCGGAGCTCCAGAAGCGTGAGGAGGCGCTGACACTGGAAGCCGCCGAACGTACCCGCGAGTACGAGCGTCTGGAGACGAGGGAGCGCTTGGTGACGCAGGTGGAGGACGATGTCGCTACACAGGAAGCCCGTGTCCTGGAGGAGGTCGGACGTCGGGTGGCGATGGCGCATTTGAACCTCTAGCACGAGTTCGAGGAGAAGCTAGGGTTGATCCGGGCCGAAGCCGAAGGCAGGACTGCTGCCCTGAGGGCCAAGCTGGAGGAGGTGACACGGCGGGCCGATGCTTCCCGGGCCGCCCTCGAGGTGGCGCAAGGTGGGCTAACCACCTCCCAGGCTGAGGTGCTCCTTCTTCGCCAGCGGGTGGAGGAGGCTGACGCCATCGCGTGCTAGAACGCGGACGAGATACGTCAGCGGCGGCTCCTGGAGCATGAGCACGGCCCCATGCTAATCACGCTCCGGGAGAGGGCCAACGCGGCCTTGGGCAACATCTGCGAGGAGACCGTCGGCGAGCCGCACGCGGTTAACTACACGGGCAATCTTCAATTCTTTACTGACGTGGTGACGCAGCTGGAGACGCGGTCGATCAGGGCAGACAGGTTGGTGGAGGAGAGGAGCCGCGCCCTGCTCAGGCGCGCCTTTTCTCGTGTCTGCAGCCATCTCCGGAGCATGCATCCCCACTTCGATTTCGACGCCGCCATCGCCCCAGTCCCCCAGGCCGTCCAAGGTGAGCTGGCGCAATGGGTGGAAGACCATGTGGAGGCTCTTATCAGGGCCTTCGCCTCGGACAACGACGACGCGATCGTGGCGGCCGACGAGGGCGGCCCTAACGCCGCTGGTGGCAACGCGGGCGGCGGTGGCGAGTTCAGCAATGCCAGCAACGGCCCCGATGGCGCTCCTGAGGACGCATTGGGAGATTCATCCGACTAATTGTGCATCGTTCCTGCTAACCCTGTATGAGTAGAAGTCAGGTTTTGGCCTGATAGCTGTGAGAGCATTTTGGAGGGGGAGCCCCTCATGTAAAACTTGTGTTTATCGTATCAGTAGGAGCTACATTGCCCATGGGCTCGCGCCAAGTGGTTGGCTTAAGCGACGCGCTGGTCGGCTAATTTACCTTTGTCCCGTGCTGGCCCTAGGGCAGCCCGCAGGAGGCTGTGGAGTCCGGAGTGTTTCCCGACTGAATCCGTTGGACCTGCAGTAAGACGCCCTCCTGAGAGGACGCGGCGGCGGCAGTCTAGGCTGCGCGCAAGCTAGGCCTGACCCGGCTCGCGAGGGGCTCACGAGGGGAGGCACCTGAGGCGAAGCGGTAACCGAAACACGAGAAATTGCTCGAACGAGACTAAGCACCCCTTCCCCGAACACACGCAAATCTCAAATTCGAATCCAACTTGAATCCAGCGGGGGAAAGCGGCAACCAAAGGGAAGAGCAACAAAAGCAAACAAAAGGCCGCGTCCGGCACTTAGTCTAGTCTTGGACATCTTCTCACCAGCGCGGAGCTAAGTGCTGCCACTGGGCGGGGGAGGGAGCCCCAGGGCCTGAGACCGGCACCCCTGAGACTCCGGGGCGTGTACAGCCCCACTCATTATTACGTGAGAGTGTCACGGGGCGGCGAGCTTCACAAGCACTGGGCCTTCTTCACGGGTACTGGCCTTGCTTCATATCGCCAGATGAGGGCCCCGCCTTGCGCCACACTCTAGTGCCATCAGCAACGACCAAAAACCAGGACGCCGCCCGTTCGGGTAGAGCAGTCGCCAGCGGTTCCCCCGACGACCACAGGTCCTCCGCTGGGGGTAGGCCCTGGGGCACCTCCCCAGCGGAGGGCCTACCTCCTGAGAACGCCTTGCTCCGAATGACGCGGTGGCGATGTCGGATGCTTGCCTCTCTCCTGCAGCCCCCTGCGCCCTCCTCCCGAGGGGTAGGAGACTGTGGGAGCGGGGCAGCTGCTCGCTGCGGTGACCTGCACCTCCTGCGATCCATGGTTAGTGTATACCTGCTCCTGAAGAATTAGCGGTACCCGATAATCGTTGCCTCCTGTGTGGCCAGTGGGACCGTCCCGGGGCTCCTGGAAAGGCTCAGCTTCTAGTGCCTCGTCCCCCCAGCTTGGGCTGAGGAGCGAGCCTTGTCCGTTCTCGTGAGGGTGTCCTTGGTCCATCATGAGGGGCACGTATTCCTCCGGTGCCGTCATCCCGAATGCCACGCCGTAATGCCCCGCATGCCACGCGGTCCTGCCTGACGCGCCCATCGTGGGGTGGCAGCGCGGCCGCCCACTGGGGCCACAGGTCGCGTTGAGTCCTTCTTCGCGGACCGGGGGCGGGGGTAGCGCCGCCGCCGGTCCGGCGCTGACAGCTTCGCTAGCGTCGGAGTAGCCTTGGAGCCCGCGGGCGCGCGCGGGTCCCCCGCGTGGGTCGCCCTGGGCTTGAGATGGGAGCTGGGTGGAGAAGGGGTGAGCCCCCGAGGCGGCGAAGCCCAGGAGCTCTGCCACTCGCTCCAGCAGCACGTCGTGGCCGCCCTCCAGCAGTCTGCACTGCAGAAGCTCTCGGGCCACCGTGAGTGCGGCTCTCGAATTCGCCTACTCCCGGCGGGTGTATGGTGTCGTGGTCGCGGCGTGATTAGAGGCCCTTGCTGCTGACCGCGCCTGCCGTGGTGTAAGAGTTGTCGAAGCCTGTCCGCGTCGCCCGCGGCCCGCAGCGCCCTGCGGACCGCGAGCTGCCTGGGGCACGGGGTCGCCCGAGGCGAGCAGTTTTGCACGGGCGGGCCACGCAGCCCATGGGTCTGGGTTGCCCTCCTGGTCGCCGGGCATGGTGATGACGACGTGACGGGGCATGGAGCGGTGGAAGACGAACTCTGGCGCACCCCTACCTGGCGCGCCAAATGTCGGATTTCGGGTTCTGGCAGACCCTTGAGGTTCGAACACTGGGGTGCGCGCGGAGATTTCGCCTCCTACCTACCTGCACCCCTCCGCCGAGCTAGGATCAAGGCTATGAAAAGAACAACACAAGGGACACAGGGTTTATACTGGTTCGGGCCACCGTTGTGGTGTAATACCCTACTCCAGTGTGTGGTGTGTGGATTGCCTCTTGGGTTGATGATGATGAACAATACAAGGGAGAACAGCCTCGCGAGGGTCTGTTCTTGGCTGGGGCAATGAACTGCTGGGAGGAGTTCAGCCACCTTTCTCTATCTCTGTCTTTCTCTCTGCTTACTTCCTCTCTACTCGTCGAGCCCTTGGAGGAGACTGAGCCGAACCCCCTTTCTACATGGGTGGCCGGTCCTATTTATAGAGGCCCTGGTCCTCTTCCCAAATATTGAGCGGGAAGGGAGCCAACAATGGTGGGATAATTTGAAAGGGGACAACAAGTATCAGCTATCCTGACAAAAGTAGTCTTCGCCTGCGCAAAGCTCTGGTGATGACGCCGTCTTGGGCCCCATGGTGACCTCCGTCTCGTAGACATCCTGGTGTTGGTCTCGTTGCACCGAAATGGCAACCTTTGCCTGATGCCTCAGTACTCCGCAGCTGCGCTTGCCCCCTTTGCACCAAAGAGGAAAGGAGGATGCTGGCGGGCTGGCACCCGCCTGGCGTCCTGAGTCGTCATGGCTTGCGTCACGGGCACCTCGCGAGGTACCCCGCCTTGATCTCTCTGCCTCCTCGTGAGCCAGCCTGACGAGGCCATGCCTGAGGAAGCTCCGCCTCGTCCGCCCCACGAGGCTTGGCCCCTCGCGACGGTCTTGAGTTTGTGTTGGTGAAGATGGGCCGTGCTGCCCCCCCCTTTGAGCCACGCCGTAGGCCGCAGGCAGGCAAGTCTGGGGACCCCCATTCCCAAAACGCCGACAAGAACCCTTTCTTTGATTGATCCATTTTGAACTTCTTAAAAACTTTATCAAGGTATGTGCTTTGTGAAAGTCCAATTAAGCGTCTTGATCTATCTCTATAGATTTTGATGCCCAATATATAAGCAGCTTCACCAAGGTCTTTCATTGAAAAATTCTTATTCAAGTATCCTTTTATGCCATTCAGAAATTCAGTATCATTTCTGATCAACAATATGTCATCCACACAATATCAGAAATGCTACAGAGCTCCCACTCACTTTCTTGTAAATACAGGCTTCTCCAAAAGTCTGTATAAAACCATATGCTTTGATCACACTATCAAAGCGGATATTCCAACTCCGAGATGCTTGCACCAGTCCATAAATGGATCGCTAGAGCTTGCACACTTTCTTAGCACCTTTTGGATCAACAAAACCTTCTGGTTGCATCATATACAACTCTTCTTTAAGATATCCATTAAAGAATGCAGTTTTGACTCCATTTGCCAAATTTCATAATCATAAAATGCGGCAATTGCTAACATGATTCGGATAGACTTAAGCATCTCTATGGGTGAGAAGGTCTCAATGTAGTCAACTCCTTGAACTTGTCGAAAACCTTTCACAACAAGTCGAGCTTTGTAGACAGTAACATTACCGTCAGCGTCAGTCTTCTTCTTGAAGATCCATTTATACTCTATTGCTTGCCAATCATCGGGCAAGTCAACCAAAGTCCATACTTTGTTCTCATACATGGATCCCATCTTAGATTTCATGGCCTCAAGCCATTTCACAGAGTCTGGGCTCATCATCGCTTCCTCATAGTTCGTAGGTTAGTCATGGTCAAGTAACATGACCTCCAGAACGTGATTACCGTGCCACTCTGGTGCGGATCTTACTCTATTTGACCTACAAGGTTTGGTAGTAACTTGATCAGAAGTTTCATGATCATCATCATTAGCTTCCTCACTAATTGGTGTAGGAATCACTCGAACTGATTTCTATGATGAACTACTTTCCAATAAGGGAGAAGGTACAATTACCTCATCAAGTTCTACTTTCCTCCCACTCACTTCTTTCAAGAGAAACTCCTTCTCTAGAAAGGATCCATTCTTAGCAACGAATATCTTGCCTTCGATTCTGTGATAGAAGGTGTACCCAACAGTCTCCTTTGGGTATTCTATGAAGACACATTTCTCCGATTTGGGTTCGAGCTTATCAGGTTGAAGCTTTTTCACATAAGCATCGCAGCCCCAAACTTTAAGAAATGACAACTTGGGTTTCTTGCCAAACCATAGTTCATATGGTGTCGTCTCAACAAATTTCGATGGTGCCCTATTTAACGTGAATGCCGCCGTCTCTAAAGCATAACCCCAAAACGATAGCAGTAAATCAGTAAGAGACATCATAGATTGCACCATATCAAATAAAGTGCGGTTACGACGTTCGGACACACCATTACGCTTGGTATTCCAGGTGGCGTGAGTTGTGAAACTATTCCACATTGTTTCAAATGAAGAACAAACTCATAACTCAAATATTCACCTCCACGACCAGATCGTAGAAACTTTACTTTCTTGTTACGATGATTTTCCACTTCACTATGAAATTCTTTGAACTTTTCAAATATTTCAGACTTATGTTTCATTAAGTAGATATACCCATATCTGCTCAAATCATCTGTGAAGGTCAGAAAATAATGATACCTACTGCGAGCATCAACACTCATCGTACCGCATACATCAGTATGTATTATTTCCAATAAGTCTGTTGCTCGCTCCATTGTTACGAAGAACGGAGTCTTTGTCATTTTGCCCATGAGGCATGGTTCGCAAGCATCAAGTGATTCATAATCAAGTGATTCCAAAAGCCCATCAGCATGGAGTTTCTTCATGCGCTTTACACCAATATGACCTAAATGGCAGTGCCACAAACAAGTTGCACTATCATTATTAAACTTGTATCTTTTGGCTTCAATACTATGAATATGTGTATCACTAGTATCGAGATTCAACAAAAATAGACCACTCATCAAGGGTGCATGACCATAAAATATATTACTCATATAAATAGAACAACCATTATTCTCTGATTTAAATGAATAACCATCTCGCATCAAACAAGATCCACATATAATGTTCATGCTTAACGCTGGCACCAAATAACAATTATTCAGGTCTAAAACTAATCCCGAAGTTAGATGTAGAGGTAGCGTGCCGACGTCGATCACATCGACTTTGGAACCATTTCCCATGCGCATCGTCACCTCGTCCTTAGCCAATCTTCGTTTAATCCGTAGCCCCTGTTTTGAGTTGCAAATATGAGCAAAAGGACCAGTATCAAATACCTAGGCGCTACTACGAGCATTAGTATGGTACACATGAATAACATGTATATCAAATATACCTTTCACTTTGCCATCCTTCTTATCCGCCAAATACTTGGGGCAATTCCGCTTCCAGTGACCAGTCCCTTTGTAGTAGAAGCACTCAGTCTCAGGCTTAGGTCCAGACTTGGGCTTCTTCACTTGAGCAGCAACTTTCTTGCCGTTCTTCTTGAAGTTCCCCTTCTTCCCTTTGCCCTTCTTCTTGAAACTAGTGGTCTTGTTGACCATCAACACTTGATGCTCCTTCTTGATTTCTATCTCCGCAGCCTTTAGCATTGTGAAGAGCTTGGGAATTGTCTTATACATCCCTTGCATATTATAGTTCATCATGAAGCTTTTGTAGCTTGGTGGCAGTGATTGAAGAACTCTATCAATGACACTATCATCAGGAAGGTTAAATCCCAGTTGAGTCAAGTGGTTGTGGTACCCAGACATTCTGAGTATATGTTCACTGACAGAACTATTCTCCTCCATTTTGCAGTTGTAGAACTTATTGGAGACTTCATATCTCTCAATCTGGGCATTTCCTTTAAATATTAACTTCAACTCCTGGAACATCTCATATGCTCCATGACGTTCAAAACGTCGTTGAAGTCCCGATTCTAAGTCGTAAAGCATGGCACACTAAACTAGCGAGTACTCATCTGCTTTGCTCTGCCAGACGTTCATAACATCTGGTGTTGCTTTTGCAGCGGGCTTTGCACATAGCGGTGCTTCCAGGAAGTAATTCTTCTATGCAGCAATGAGGATAATCCTCAAGTTACGGACCCAGTCCATGTAGTTGCTACCATCATCTTTCAACTTAGCTTTCTCTAGGAACGCATTAAAATTCAAAGGAACGGTAGCACTGGACATTTATCTACAACAACATAGACATGCAAAATACTATCAGGTACTAAGATCATGATAAATTAAAGTTCAATTAATCATATTACTTAAGAACTCCCACTTAGATAGACATCCCTCTAGTAATCTAAATGATCACGTGATCCATATCAACTAAACCATGTCCGATCATCACATGAGATGGAGAAGTTTTCAATGGTGAACATCACTATGTTGATCATATCTACCTTATGATTCACGCTCGACCTTTCGGTCTCGTATGCTAGGCTCGTCAAGTTTAACCTAAGTATTCTGCTTGTGAAAAACTTGCTTGCACCCGTTGTATGTGAACATAGAGCTTATCACACCCGATCATCACGTGGTGTCTCGACACGATGAACTGTAGCTATGGTGCATACTCAGGGAGAACGCTTGTACCTTGAAATTTAGTGAGAGATCATCTTATAATGCTACCACCGTAATAAGCAAAATAAGATGCATAAAAGATAAACATCACATGCAATCAGAATAAGTGATATGATATGGCCATCATCATCTTGTACCTTTGATCCCCATCTCCAAAGCACCATCATGATCACCATCGTCACTGGCTTGACACCTTGATCTCCATCGTAGCATCCTTGTCGTCTCACCAACTATTGCTTCTATGACTATCGCTACTACTTAGTGATAAAGTAAAGCAATTATATGGCGATTGCATTTCATACAATAAAGCGACAACCATATGGCTCCTGCCAGTTGTCAATAACTTGTTACAAAACATGATCATCTCATACAACAATTTATATCATCACGTATTCACCATATCACATCACAACATGCCCTACAAAAACAAGTTAGACATCCTCTACTTTGTTGTTGCAAGTTTTACAAGGCTGCTACGGGCTTCTAGCAATAACCGTTCTTACCTACGCATCAAAACCACAACGATTTTTCATCAAGTGTGCTTTTTTAACCCCCAACAAGGACCGGGCATAGTCAAACTCGATTCAACTAAAGTTGGAGAAACAGACACCTACCAGCCACCTGTGTGCGAAGCACATCGGTAGAACCAGTCTCATGAAAGCGGTCATGTAATGTCGGTCTGGGCCGCTTCATCCAATAATACCGCCGAATGAAAGTAAGACATTGCTGGTAAGCAATATGACTATTATCGTCCACAACTCTTTGTGTTCTACTCGTGCATATAACATCTACGCATAGACCTAGCTCCGATGCCACCGTTGGGGAATGCAGTATTTCAAAATTTTCCTACGATCACACAAGAGCTATCTAGGAGATGCATAGCAATGAGAGGGGAGAGTGTGTCAACATACCCTCGTAGACCGAAAGCGGAAGCGTTTAGTAATGCGGTTGATGTAGTCAAACGTCTTCGCAATCCAACCAATCCAAGCACCGAACGTATGGCACCTCCGTGTTCAGCACACGTTCAGCTCGATGGCGTCTCTCGATCTCTTGATCCGGTTGAGGACGAGGGAGAGTTCCGTCAGCACGACAGCGTGATGACGGTGATGATGAAGTTACCGGCGCAGGGCTTCGCCTATGCACTATGACGATATGATCGAGGTGTGTAACTTTGGAGGGGGGCACCGCACACGGCTAAGAGAAGACTTGGTGTGTCTTTGGGGTGCCCCCTCCCACGTATATAAAGAGGGGGAGGAGAGGTGGTCGGCCCTAGGGGGGCGCCATGGGGGGAGTCCTACTTGGACTCCCGGTCCAAGTAGGATTTGGTCCCCCCTTTCCTATTCCAAGTAGGAGAAGAAGGGAAGGAGGAAGAGGAGAGAAGGAAGGAGGATGGGGGCACCACCGCCACTCCTTGTCCAATTTGGACTAGGCAAGGGGGGGGGGCGTGTGCCACCTCCTGGCCAGCCCTGTCAGATTAGGGGTTCCGGCAAACCCTTGAGGTTTGAACACTGGGGTGCGCACGAAGATCTCTCTACCCCGCGAGACCACTCTCGCAACGATCTCTAAGCCTAGCTCACCGAACTCGAAGAACAAGGGACACAAGGGTTTATACTGGTTCGGACCACCGTCATGGTGTAATACCCTACTCCAGTGTGGTGTGGTGGATTGCCTTGTAGGCTGAGGATGAACAAGTACAAGGGATGAACGGCCTCCTGAGGAGAGGTGTTCTTGAGCTCAATGACCTTGTGTATGTGTGGATGGTCTCGATGATCCTCTGCCCCTCTATGGTGGTGGCTAGTCCTATTTATAGAGGCCCTGGTCCTCCTCCCAAATATTAGGCGGGAAGGGATCCCACAACGGCCAATTTGAAGGGGGACAACTAGTATAAGCTATCCTGACAAAAGGTGGTCTTCGCCTGCCAAAGGCTCTAGTGGTGACGCCGCCGTGGGCTCCGCAGTGACCTCCGTCCTACTGGTCTTGGTCTTGTTGCACCGATATGGAAACCTTTACCTGATGCCTCGGGACTCCTCGCCTGCACTTGCCTCTTTAGCACCAAAGATGAAACTGGCACCCTACACCCGCTGGCGCCTGCCTGGCCTTGGTTGTCATGACTGACGTCACGCTCTCCTCGTGAGGTGCCCCTTGCATAGACCTCTCCGCCCCTCGGGAGCCAGCCTAGGGAGGCTGCCCCCGAGGATGTCTTGGCATCGTCCGCCTTGCGAGGGTCTTGAATGGTTGCCGATGAAGATAGGCCGTACCAGGCCGTTGGTGGAGCCACGTCCTGGGCCGCAGGCAGGCAAGTCTGGGTACCCCCGTTCCTAGGACGCCAATAGTAGCCCCCGGGCCCAAGGCTCGCTCGTACTTGGCTTCGAGGTGAAGCCTAGGGGCAAGTGCGGAGCACCACAGGCCCCAATAGCCTGTAGCCTTGATTGGCGCATGGCGACTGACGGGACGTGGGCGCCTCCACTTCCCCATGCAGTCTCGATTTCTGCCTGGCTAGGCAACCATTGTCGTCTTTGTAGCTCCACCTCCTTTACAAGGAGCACTCTCCGCCGCTCCCACATCTTCCGGAAGGCAGCAGATCTCTTCCCCTAATCCAATCTGACACCAACTCCCCCCACCGCCATGGCACCAAGCCGGAAGAAGAAGGGAAATAAAGAGTCCCGTACCTCGGCCCCCGTGATGCCGGTCTTCGAGCCCGCCATTGAGCGGTCAGTGGTGCTCAACCAAGAGGCGATGGGCAAGGTGTGCCCTGTGCTTGCTGCCGATTTCAATGAGTGGGGGCGAAGGTGGCCTGGCCTGCTTCCTGCGCCGAAGTTGACAGGACGCCACCGAGGTCCCCATCCATCTTCACGCCCTCTGGGCAGGCTTGATTCTCCCCTTCTCCAATTTCTTCAATGCGGTGCTCTCGCATTACCAGATCAATGCACTACATCTCGATCCCCAATCCATCACCCTCCTTGCTGTCTTTGCCTTCGTCTGCAAAGCCATGGTGGGCATTGCCCCTTCCATGGCTCTGCTTCGCCACTTCTTCCCGCTGCACCCGACAGATCCTCTCCAGCGCTTAGGGTGTGCATCCCTTCAGGCCGTCGCGACAACAGCCAGCTTGGGGATCGACTTAGAGCTCTCGCCGGTCGTTGGAGGCTTCAGGAAGAGGTGGGTGTTTGTGGATGTTGGTGTGTGCAGCCCCCTGCTGCTGCTCCCCCGGATTCCAGCTGCTCCGAGCTCCGGTTGGGGGCACGCGAAGCTCACCGATCAGCGGCTCACCCATGTCTGGCTCCGGCTTGCCAGGCTCAAGGACCTTGGAGTGACGGCGCCCATGGTGGTGAAGGAGTTCATCCGATGTCGCATCGCTCCGCTTTAGCGCCACTCCCAGCAAATATGGACCTTCTCTGGCTACGGGGACCGCATGAGGCTTCTAGCTCTGGATCTTCCTCCGAAGGCGCGGCGCACAGTGCTCGAGCTCTTCACGGGCGACCCGACGCCAGCCAACCTGCCGGAGAAGGGTTGTATTACTGCTCGAACAAAGTGGAGTTCGTGAAGCAGATGCCCTCTTCGATGAATGGGGACCGCGCCCAGTTGGCCTTGAAGGGCCTCGTGAGAGCCCCGTCTTCGTGGCCCCCCTACCTGCCGCGAGCGTGATGCCCACCCTAGGAGCGGGCGCAGGGCGGCGGTCGCTGTCGAGCGATGGCGGCGCTGCTGCTGAGGAACCGGCACCACTCGGGGCTCCTGAGGTGTCGTCCCCCGGGACCTTGGAGAGCCGTCCCGAGGAAGCGGACGGGAGGGGGGGGGGGGCGACACAGTCTGCTGCTCCTGAGGCCGGAGCCCCCGAGGCCCTGGTGAACCGCCACGAGGCGAGTACCAAGGTCTTCGCGCGGTCCAGCACCCCTGAGGTCGCCTCCTCACGAGTCACACCATCCGCGCCCGGCCTTGGTGACCGCACCCAGGCCTTCGGCTGGTGCTGACCGAATTTCGAGGAGCTCCGCAAGAGGAAGGGGTCTCCAAGTTGTAGTGGTGACGCCTTCCGACCATTGATGCAGAGGAAGTACATTGCTATACGAGTGATGTAACACCCCGGATGTAACTTACCATATTTGTACTCCGACTCTTGCCATTTCCGGCTCTAAGTTATGAGATTTCCCCGTGCTTTGGTTTTGTCTTCGTTTTGCATTTTGTTCATGCCATGCATTTCATATCATGGCATCACGTGCATCTCATTTGCATACGTGTTCGTCTCATACATCCGAGCATTTTCCCCGTTGTCCGTTTTGCAATCCGGCACGCCTACGTCCTCCGGCGCCCCCTTTTGCCTCTTTTCGTGTGTGGGTGTTAAACATTCTTAGAATGTACCGAGATTTGCCAAGCGGCCTTGGTACACCACCGGTAGACCGCTTGTGAAGTTTCGTGCCATTTGGAGTCCGTTTGATACCCCAACGGTTAACCGGGGAACCGTAAAGGCCTCGTGTGTGTTGCAGCCCAACACCCCTTCAAGTGGCCCAATAACCCATCCAAACCCGCTCCATCCTCTCGGCCGTTCGATCACAATCGCATGGCCAAAAACCGCACTCCATTTGGACTCTCCTAGCTCCCTCTACCTATAAATATGTGCCCCTTCCGAAATTTTAACGCAGCCCAACCCTAACCTAGTCCCTCTCCGCCGCCGGACACATCCGGGCGCAGCCGGATGCGTCCTCCTCCACCGCCCGGCCAACCAGGGGCTGCCACGTGTCCACCGCGCCGCCCCCATGCTGCCAGCCCGCCCAAGCCCGGGTCGGGCCCCGGAGGCCCGGTCGCCTCCACCGCCGCCCGCCCGCGCATCGCGCGCCCGCACCGCCGCCGCACTCCCTCGCCGCCGCCGACCTTTGACCGCGCCTCCCGCCGGCCACCGGAGCTCGCCATAGCCGAGCTCCTCCGCCCGGCGTCGCTGCGCCTCCTTGCTTCCTCCGCGCCCGGTGACCAGCGCCGCCCGGCAACCAGCTCCGCCGCACCAGCGCTGCTGCGGTCTCCGGCCACCGCGACCTCTTGTTCTGGCGAACCCCTTCTCCGACGAACCTCGTAAACTGCGCCGCCAGGATCTGGATCTGAGAAACCCTAGGTTGACCCCGTTTTTCCCTAAGTCCCTAACATTTTCAGCTCATATTCACTGCATCATAACTCTGTGCCTGTAGCTCCGTTTTGTGCATGCCATATATCAAAATGTTCATCTGGATGTGATATTTATTTTGTTCCATTGTGCCATGCTTGTTTGAGTCCATCTTGATGCCCAAATTGTTGATGCAAGAGTGCTATAAAATGTTAGTTCCTGTTTCTTATCAGAGTATGGGCATTTGTCATTTTTGCTACATTTATTGTGTGTTTCGTATGGGCATGAGCTCTACATGTGTTTTCGGCTATGCCATGCCATCTTTACAGGGGTGTATGCCATGTTTTTTTGTGATCTTTGTGGTAACTAGCACATGCATGCAAAGTAGCTCTCGTGATATTGCTGATTTCAGGGACTTAGAATTTCACTAAGTCATTTTTCTGCTGTTATTTTTATGCCATGTATTCATGTTGCTATAGAGAGAACCATGCTTCTTTTGAGTATGTTCAGCAAGGATGATTTGGACATATGGCTGTGCTCTATCCATCCATGCCCCTGTTTGCATTTATGGAGTGCCCGAGCATGACTCAATCTTGTTCTACGTTTGCTATAAAATGTTCCTGGCAGGTTGTTTACGTGTTAATCAATTTTGCCAAGGTTGTTGTAGTTGATCCATGCATACTATGAGATTGTTCTTGCCATGTTTAGCTTCATGCACATGTCTTCTTGCTGGTAGTATGCTTAGTTTATCATGCAATGCCTTGTGATGAGTGAACCGAGCTCGCAAAGAGGCCTTCTTAAATCTGTTAACGAAACTTGCTATGTTAAATGGGTGCCATCATATCTTCTGTTCCTTTTTGGCTTATGGTCAGTAAGGGACTTTTGTTATATGCTTTGAGTAGATTCATGACATGCCTTGTTTTGCTATGTTCTCTTCCTGTAGCATGTTGATATCTTGCTCCGAACTTTGCTTCCTGATGTTAATTCGTGACATGTTGGTATTTTCACAAAGTCTGTGATGCTGATATCTTTTGAACTTTTGCCATGCTTGTTTGAGCCTGCTATTTTGTGATTTAGCCATAGCGCAGTGTTCATATTTTGTCAAGAATCTTGAGTAGTTCACTGCCATGTGCTTTGTTGCTATGTTAGAGTGCAGTAGCTTAGTTTCTTGTTGCATTTTAGATGGCATCGTGTTGTTAATCGCAGAATTGTGCCACTCTTGTTTTGCTTGCCATTTGTAAACCGTGCATCCGTTTCCGGTGATCTTTATATCGATTTCGACCGAAATCAACTCATCTTTCCAGCAGCACACTTGGTTTGCCAAGTTGAGTCCTGGTTCAATCTTTTCCTTCCGGAGCACGCATATGCACTGCATATCACATCCCGCATATCATGCCATGTTTTGCATCATGTTGCTTGCGCATTGCACCGTGGTTGATTGTTGTTTCCTTTGCTTGTGTTCTTGCTTTGGGTAGAGCCGGGAGAGGATTACGTGATCGAGGAACCCGTTGAGTCCACTTACGAGGATCAAGCTTTCGTCAACTCGGAGAACTTTGCAGGCAAGATGACCATACCCTCGAAATCACTTCTATCTTTGCTTGCTAGTTGCTCGCTCTATTGGCATGCTGCGATACCTACCACTTGCTATATCATGCCTCCCATATTTCCATGTCAAGCCTCCAAACCACCTTTCCTAGCAAAATGTTGTTTGGCTATGTTACCGCTTTGCTCAGCCCCACTTATAGTGTTGCTAGTTGCAGGCGATGATGGAGTTTGTTCCTTGTTGGAACAATTTATTGTTGGGATATAATTATTATATCTTGTTTTCTTTAATACACCTATATACTTGGTAAAGGGTGGAAGGCTCGGCCTTATGCCTGGAGTTTTGTTCAACTCTTGACGCCCTAGTTTCCGTCATACCTGTGTTATGTTCCTTGATTTTGCGCTCTTTACGCGGTTGGGTTATAATGGGAACCTCTTGACAGTTCGCCTTGAATAAAACTCCTCCACCAAGGCCCAACCTTGGGTTTACCATTTGCCACCTAAGCCTTTTTCCCTTGGGTTCCGCGGACTCAAGCGTCATCTTTATTTTAAACCCCCCGGGCCAGTGCTCTAATAGTGTTGGTCCGAAACGAGTAGACTGCGGGGCCACCTCGGGGCAACTTGAGGTTTGGTTTTACTCATAGGATGTCTCATCCGGTGTGCCCTGAGAACGAGATATGTGCGACTCCTATCGGGATTTGTCGGCACATCGGGCGGCTTTGCTGGTCTTGTTTTACCATTGTCGAAATGTCTTGTAACCAGGATTCTGATTCTGATCGGGTCATCCTAGGAGAAGGAATATCCTTCGTTGACCGTGAGAGCTTGTGATGGGCTAAGTTGGGACACCCCTACAGGGTTTTGAACTTTCGAAAGCCGTGCCCGCAGTTATGGGCAGATGGGAATTTGTTAATGTCCGGTTGTAGAGAACTTGAAACTTAACTTAATTAAAATGAATCAACCGCGTGTGTAGCCGTGATGGCCTCTTTTCGGTGCAGTCCGGGAAGAGAACACGGTCTTGTGTTATGCTTGAACGTAAGTAGTTTCAGGATCACTTCTTGATCTTTATAGCTTCTCGACCATGCTTTGCTTCTCTTCTCACTCTCATTTGTGTAAGTTAGCCACCATATATGCTAGTGCTTGCTGCAGCTCCTCCTCACTACCTTTTCCTACCCATAAGCTTAAATAGTCTTGATCGCGAGGGTGTGAGATTGCTGAGTCCCCGTGACTCACAGTATACTTACAAAACTAGATGCAGGTGCCGATAATGCTAGTGCAGGGGACACGACCAAACTCAAGTGGGAGTTTGACGAGGATTCAGGACGTTACTATGTGTCTTTTCCGGACGATCAGTAGAGGAGCCCAGTTGGGGTGATCGGGGATCTATGCCTAGGGGTTGTCTTTCTTTATTTGGTTCCGTATATACCTTGATTGTATTCTGGATGATGTAATGCTATACTTATGTATTGTGTGAAGTGGCGATTGTAAGCCAACTGTTTATCCATTTCTTGTTCAGTACATGGGATGTGTAAAGATTACCCCTCTTGCGACATGCCTACTATGAGGTTATGCCTCTAAGTCGTGCTCCGACACGTGGGAGATATAGCCGCATCGTGGGTGTTAAAAGTTGGTAATCAGAGTCTTCCCCGACTTAGGAGCCCCCTGCTTGATCGAATCGCTGACGCCGTTGAGTTTAGAAAAAATGTTTTTAGTCTTATAGGATTATATATATCGGAGAGTGGGATTCTTTTTACTCCTTAGTCCCTTCATCGCTCTGGTGAGGCCTCCTGACGAAGAGTTTTGACTCTTCTCTCCTCAAATTTTATGAATTTTTTTAGGATCGCGCGGGTATCTTGAAATCGTTCTGATGGTTTTCTGACGATAACATTGTTCTTGGTACCTCCTGACATTTAGGGGTTGTGGCAGTGTCCCGGGGAGTTGAGCTCCGAGGTGTTGTCGTCATAATTTTATCGTTGCTGTTCTGGAATACCTGAGTTCGCCGACATCGAAAATCTCCTTTAGGCAGTTGTTGGTGAGATAACCTCGACGCCACCCAGTACTGGGGCAGGAGTTCAGGAGTATTGCCATAACTCGTATAACGGATGCTTTTCGAAGGTTGAGGTAAATGATTTCCGAAGGTTTCTTGGTTATGTGTTGAAGGATGGATACAACTGGATGTAGGATTTTTTCTAGTTTTGGGTGAGATATTATGCTTCCCCTGTATCCCAAACACCTGATTGCATAACCAGAAAGTTTCGGGAGTTTCATAGGTGGGAATTCATGTAGCTCTAGTATTTCTTCCCGCAGATATTTGGTTCATGACTGGGTAATCCTTACCAATTATTTGTTCATATCTGTACCTTGTTGATTTTATTCTTCTATCTCTATTTAAGTGTCTTCTCAACTTATGGAAGTGTGATGATTTACTTTGGAATTCATTCGTTCATTCTTGTTCGAATGTTAAGGTTATATGTTGCAATTTCGATCTATTGATTCAGCTTGAATATATGTCTTTCAAGATGCTAACGGATGTCACCCTCTTTAGGATGGCTCCTCCAACACGTCAGAATCCGGAACCTCCGCCACCACCTCCACCTCCGGAGGCATGGCAAGCTGTCATGGCCACCACCAACGCCAACACGCAGATGCTTTTGCAACTCTTGCAAGAGTGTAACCAAGGAAATCAAGGCCAAGGCAACAATCAAGCTCAGTTTGCTACCCTCAATCAGTTCCTTGCAAACTAGCCGAAGTCCTTCAGTAACAATGTCGAGGCCACAGACGCTGACGATTGGCTCGTGGATATCTGCAAACATTTTGAGTGCAGCAACGTCAGGTCGGAGGACTTTGTGAAGTTTGCTTCATTCCAACTCATAGACCAAGCTGTTGAGTGGTATCAACAATACAAAGATTCCAGAGGAGGTCATGTGATTACCTGGTATGATTTCCGCCAAGACTTCAAAGCTCACCACATTCCTCAAAGTGTTGTTGAGAGTAAGCGCGAGGAGTTCCGCAATCTGAAGCAAGGCAACATGTCTATTTACCAATACAACATCCTATTTCAGAAGCTCGCTCGCTTCGCTAAACAAGACGCCCCTGATGAGAAGAGCATGATTGATCAATTCAAAGGTGGCCTCAGAGAAGATTTTCAACTAGCTCTCGTGCTTTTTGAGCTGACCGAGTATGATGAGTTCTACAACATGGCACTAAAGCAAGAGGCTACTCAGCTCAAGTCCGATGCTTCTAAGAAGAGAGTCAGGGATGCAACTCCTTCTTCTTCAACTCAAGTGGCAGCTAAGCAGCAAAAGTTCTAGTTGCCTCCACCTCCTCCGTTCCGTTAGGCTTATCAGCAGAAGAGTAAAGATGGCAATGGATCTTCCCACCCACCCAACCCAGGCTATCAGAACAAAGCTCCGTCTCATGCTCCAAGGTCAAGTGCTCCTTATCACCGTCCGCTCTCAGAGGTTACTTGCAACAAGTGTCAGCAGAAAGGGCACTATGCGAACAAATGCTTCAACCAGAGGTGCCTTCCGCCTCCACCTCCTGTGAGATCTGCCAGCAATGCAGTGGTCAAGCATAATCCCAAGTTTGCAAAGGTCAACATGATGAACGCAGCTCAGGCAGAGGACTCTTCAGAAGTGATCATGGGTAACTTTCTAGTTAACTCTACTCCTACAAAAGTCCTTTTTGATACTGGTGCATCACATTGTTTCATGTCCAGATCATTTGTTTCAAAGCATGACTTCGTTCCGGAAATGTTGGGTAAACCCATGGGAGTGGTTTCTCCGACCAAGTCTATGAGGGCTACCACGTTGATCCCGAATGTTTCTATCAAGATGGGTGATTACAGATTTCTGTCTTCTCCAATGGTTCTTGGTAACTCGGATATTGATCTAATTCTCGGCATGGACTGGCTTTCTAAGCACAAGGCTTAGCTTGATTGTGCTGCCAGGCAGATTCAATTGACACACTCGTCTGAGGATGTGATCATCTATGCCGCTCGTGATGATACCATTCGACTATTTTCTCTCAATGAGAAGGGCGAGTTGAATGCCATCTCTCAGATTCCAGTCGTTTGTGAATATCAAGACGACTTTCCAGAAGAGCTTCCAGGAATGCTTCCTCACCAGCCAATTGAATTCGTCATCAATCTCGAGCCTGGCACGGAACCTGTTTGCAAACGTCGTTACAAGCTTGGACCAGAAGAGTTGAAGGAGCTGAAGAAACAACTCGATGTACAAGAGCATATGGGTCTGATCCAACCGAGTTCTTCTCCATGGGGTTGTGGTGTTCTTTTTGTCAAGAAGAAGGATGGCACGGACCGACTCTGTGTCTACTACTGTCCATTGAACAAGAAGACCATAAAGAACAAGTACCCACTTCCCAACATCAATGAGCTTTTCGAACAACTCAAAGGTGCTCAAGTATTCTCCAAGCTTGACCTCCGTATGGGCTATCATCAGATTCACATTCGTGAACAAGATATCCCCAAGACAGCATTCAGAACAAGCTATGGTTCTTATGAGTACACTATCTTGTCTTTCGGCCTTGTCAATGCTCCTCCAACGTTCTCTTGCATGATGAACTTCATCTTCAACCCTTACACAGATGATTTCGTCTTGGTGTATCTTGATGATATTTTGGTCTTTCCAAGAACAAGGAGGATCATGCCAAGCATTTGAGATTGGTGCTGGACAAACTCAGAGAACATCAATTCTATGCGAAGTTTTTAAAGTGTGAGTTTTGGCTCGATGAGGTTCTCTACCTTGGCCATATCATCTCCACCAAGGGCATTGCCGTTAATCCTGAGAAGGTGTCTGCAATTGTGAATTGGGAATCGCCTCAAAATGTGAAGCAGCTACACAGCTCTCTTGGGCTTGCAAGCTATTGTCGAAGATTCATTGAGAATTTCTCTAAGATTGCAAAGCCTCTTTCCAACCTCCTCCAGAAGCATGTGAAGTATGTCTGGACGCCTGAATGTGACATCGCTTTCAACACCCTCAAAGAGAAGCTAGTCACAGCTCCAGTTCTGACTCCTCCTGATGAATCCAAACCATTCAAAGTTTTCTGTGATGCTTCCCTGCAAGGTCTCGGTGATGTGTTAATGCAAGAGAAGAAAGTTGTGGCCTATACCTCTCGCCAGTTGAAGCCCAACAAAAAGAACTACCCCACTCATGACCTTGAGTTGGCGGTAGTTGTCCATGCTCTTTTAACATGGAGACATCTCTTGTTGGGAAGGAAAGTGGACATCTTCACTGATCATAAGAGCGTCAAGTACATCTTCACTCAACCCAACCTCAACCTCAGGCAGACTCGTTGGGTCGAAATGATTCAATAGTATAATCCGAGTATTGAATATACTCCAGGCAAGGCCAATGTCATTGCAGATGCATTGAGCAGGAAGGCTTACTGCAACACTTTGATTCTCAAGCCCTTCCAACCGGATCTTTGTGAAGCTTTCCTCAAACTTAATCTCCAAGTTGTTCCTCAAGGATTCCTTACCAACCTCCAAGTCTCTCCTACTTTGCAAGATCAGATTCATGAGGCTCAACTTCTTGATGCAATGGTGAAGAAGGTGAAGAATGGGATTGCCAAGAGCCAACCCAAGTACAAGTGCTATCACCTTGATGACAAAGATACTCTATTCTTCGAGGATCGAATTGTTGTTCCTAAGGGTGACCTTCGTAAAGTCATTATGTATGAGGCTCACAATTAACTCCTATCTATTCATCCTGGAAGCACAAAGATGTACCATGACCTCAAGCAGTCATATTTGTGGACTCGAATGAAGCGAGAAATTGCTCAGTTCGTGAATGAATGTGATGTCTGCAGAAGAGTGAAAGTAGAACACCAATGGCCAGCTGGTCTCCTCCAACCTCTTGCCATTCCAGAATGGAAGTTTGATCATATTGAGATGGACTTCGTGACTGGATTTCCCAAGTCCAAGCATGGAAATGATGCTATCTTTGTTGTCATCGACAAGCTTACTAAAGTGGCTCATTTTCTTCCTATCAAAGAATCTATCATAGCAGCTCAGTTGGCAGAGCTATATACCTCCAGGATTGTCTCCTTGCACGGCATTCTGCAGTTGATATCTTCATATCATGGAAGCATCTTTACTTCTAAGTTCTGGGACTCCTTCCAGAAGGCCATGGGCACCAACATTCGCTTCAGTGCAGCCTTTCATCATCAAACTAGTGGACAAGTCGAGCAAGTCAATCAAATTCTTGAAGATATGCTCAGGGCTTGTGTCATTTCTTTCGGTATGAAGTGGGAAGATTGTCTTCCATATGCCGAGTTCTCCTACAACAATAGTTTCCAAGCGAGCTCGAGCAAGGCCCCATTCGAGATTCTCTATGGCAGAAAGTGCCATACTCCTCTTAATTGGTCAGAGACTGGTGAACGCCAACTTCTTGGCAATGACTTAATCACAGAAGCTGAAGAAATGTGAAAAGTCATTCGTGAAAATCTCAAAGCCGCACATTCGCGCCAGAAGAGTTACTATGATGGCAAGCATCGTGACTTGGATTTCAAGATCGGAGATCATGTCTACCTCCGTGTCTCTCCAATGAAAGGTACTCGTCGCTTCGGTATCAAAGGGAAGCTTGCCCCTAGATACGTGGGTCCTTTCAAGATCATTGGCAAAAGAGGCGATCTCGCCTATCAACTTGAGCTTCCATCCAACTTTGCAAATGTGCACGACGTGTTTCACGTGTCACAGCTTCGCAAGTGTTTCAAGACTCCTGACCGCACCATCAACTTCGAAGAGATTGATCTCTAAGAAGACTTGTATTATCATGAGCATCCCATTCCTATTCTTGAAGAAACAGAGCGCAAGACTCGCAACAAGTCTATCAAACTCCTGAAAGTGAAGTGGTCACATCATTCCGACCGAGAAGCCACCTGGGAACGCAAGGACTACCTTCGTTCCGAATATCCAGAGTTCTTTCAGTCCTAGATCTCGGGACGAGATCCTTTCGTAGTGGTGGAGTGTTGTAACACCCCGGATGTAAGTTAGCATATTTTTACTCCGACTCTTGCCATTTCCGGCTCTAAGTTATGAGATTTCCCGGTGGTTGGGTTTTGTCTTGGTTTTGCATTTTGTTCATGTCATGCATTTCATATCATGTCATCATGTGCATCTCATTTGCATACGTGTTCATCTCATGCATGCGAGCATTTTCCCCATTGTCCGTTTTGCAATCCGGCACACCTACGTCCTCCGACGCCCCCTTTTGCCTCTTTTCATGTGCGGGTGTTAAACATTCTCGAAATAGACCGAGATTTGCCAAGAGGCCTTGGTACACCACCGGTAGACCGCCTGTCAAGTTTCGTGCCATTTGGAGTCCGTTTGATACCCAACAGTTAACCGGGGAACCGTAAAGGCCTCGTGTGTGTTGCAGCCCAACACCCCTTCAAGTGGCCCAATAACACATCCAAACCCCCTCCATCCTCTCGGCCGTTCGATCACGATCGCGTGGCCGAAAACCGCACTCCATTTGGACTCTCCTAGCTCCCTCTACCTATAAATATGTGCCCCTTCCGAAATTTTCGCGCAGTCCAACCCTAACTTAGTCCCTCTCCGCCGCCGGACACGTCCGGGCGCCGCCGGACGCGTCCGCCACTGCCGCCCGGCCAACCAAGGGCTGCCACGTGTCCACCGCGCCATCCCCGCTCCGCCGGCCCGCCCGAGCCCGGGTCGAGCCCCCGAGGCCCGGTCGCCTCCACCGTCGCCCGCCCGCGCATCGCGCGCCCGCATCGCCGGCGCACTCCCTCGCCGCCACCGACCTTTGACCGCGCCTCCCGCCGGCCACCGGAGCTCGCCGGAGCCGAGCTCCTCCGCCTGGCGTCGCCGCGCCTACCTGCTTCCTCTATGCCCGGCGACCAGCGCCGTCCGGCGACCAGCTCCGCCGCACCAGTGCCGCTGCGGTCTCAGGCCACCGCAACCTCCTGTTCTGGCGAACCCCTTCTCCGGCGAACCTCATAAACCGCGCCGCCCGGATCTGGATCTGAGAAACCCTAGGTTGACCCCATTTTTGCTAAGTCCCTAACATTTTCAGCTCATGTTCATTGCATCATAACTCTGTGCCCGTAGCTCCGTTTGGTGCGTGCCATATATCAAAATGTTCATCTGGATGTGCTCTTTATTTTGTTCCATTGTGCGATGCTTGTTTGAGTCCATCTTGATGCCCAAATTGTTGATGCAAGAGTGCTATAAAATGTTAGTTCCTGTTTCTTAGCAGAGTATGGGCATTTGTCATATTTGCTACATTTATTGTGTGTTTCGTATGGGCATGAGCTCTACATGTGTTTGGGCTATGCCATGCCATCTTTACAGGGGTGTATGCCATGTATTTTTTTGATCTTTGTGGTGACTAGCACATGCATGCAAAGTAGCTCAGATGATATTGCTGATTTCAAGGACTTAGGATTTCACCAAGTCATTTTTCTGCTGTTATTTTTATGCCATGTATTCATGTTGCTACAGAGAGAACCATGCTTCTTTTGAGTATGTTCAGTAAGGATGATTTGGACATATGGTTGTTCTCTATCCATCCATGCCCCTGTTTGCATTTCTGGAGTGCCCATCATGACTCAATCTTGCTCTACGTTCGCTATAAAATGTTCCTGGCAGGTTGTTTACGTGTTAATCAATTTTGCCAAGGTTGTTGTAGTTGATCCATGCATACTATGAGATTGGTCTTGCCATGTTTAGCTTCATGAACATGTCTTCTAGATGGTAGTATGCTTAGTTTATCATGCGATGCCTTGTGATGAGTGAATCGAGCTCACAAAGAGGCCTTCTTAAACCTGTTTTTGCAATGTCCAGTTTTCTGCTTAGTCTGAATCTGTTAACGAAACTTGCTATGTTTACATGGGTCCCATCATATCTTCTGATCCTTTTTGGCTTATGGTCAGTAAGGGACTTTTGTAATATGCTATGAGTTGATTCATGCCATGCCTCGTTTTGCTATGTCCTCTTCCTGTAGCATGTTGATATCTTGCTCCGAACTTTGCTTTCTGATGTTAATTCCTAACATGTTAGTATTTTCAGTCTGTGATGCTGATATCTTTTGCACTTTTGCCATGCTTGTTTGAACCTGCTATTTTGTGATTTAGCCATAGCTCAGTGTTCATGTTTTTTCAAGAATCTTGAGTAGTTCATTGCCATGTACTTTTTTGCTATGTTAGAGTGCAGTAGCTTAGTTTCGTGTTGCATTTTAGATGGCATCATGTTGTTAATCGCAGAATTGTGCCATTGTAGTTTTGCTTGCCATTTGCAAACCGTGCATCTGTTTCCAGTGATCTTTATATCGATTTCGACCGAAATCAACTCATCTTTCCAGAGGCACACTTGGTTTGCCAATTTGAGGCCTGGTTCAATCTTTTCCTTCCGGAGCACGCATATGCATTGCATATCACATCCCGCATATCATGCCATGTTTTGCATCATGTTGCTTGCGCATTGCACCATGGTTGATTGTTGTTTCCTTTGCTTGTGTTCTTGCTTTGGGTAGAGTCGGTGGACGATTACGTGATCGAGGAACCCGTTGAGTACACTCACGCGGATCAAGCTTTCATCAACTCAGAGAACTTTGCAGGCAAGATGACCATACCCTCGAAATCACTTCTATCTTTGCTTGCTAGTTGCTCGCTCTATTGCCATGCCATGATACCTACCACTTGCTATATCATGCGTCCATATTGCCATGTCAGGCCTCTAACCCACCTTTTCTAGCAAACCGTTGTTTGGCTATGTTACCGCTTTGCTCAGCCCCTCTTATAGCGTTGCTAGTTGCAGGCGATGATGGAGTTTGTTCCTTGTTGGAACATGTTTATTGTTGGGATATCATTATTATATCTTGTTTACTTTAATGCACCTATATACTTGGTAAAGGGTGGAAGGCTCGGCCTTATGCCTGGTGTTTTGTTCCACTCTTGCCGCCCTAGTTTCCGTCATACCGGTGTTATGTTCCTTGATTTTGCGTTCCTTACGTGGTTGGGTTATAATGGGAACCCCTTGACAGTTCGCCTTGAATAAAACTCCTCCAGCAAGGCCCAACCTTGGTTTTACCATTTTCCACCTAGGCCTTTTTCCCTTGGGTTTTGGGGACTAAAGGGTCATCTTTATTTTAAACCCCCTAGGGTCAGTGCTCCTCTGAGTGTTGGTCCGAAACGAGTAGACTGCGGGGCCACCTCGGGGCAACTTGAGGTTTGGTTTTACTCGTAGGATGTCTCATCCGGTGTGCCCTGAGAACGAGATACGTGCGACTCCTATCGGGATTTGTCAGCACATCGGGCGGCTTTGCTGGTCTTGTTTTACCATTGTCGAAATGTCTTGTAACTGGTATTCCGAGTCTGATCGGGTCGTCCTGGGAGAAGGAATATCCTTTGTTGACCGTGAGAGCTTGTGATGGGCTAAGTTGGGACACCCCTACAGGGTTTTGAACTTTCGAAAGTCGTGCCTGCGGTTATGGGCATATGGGAATTTGTTAATGTCCGGTTGTAGAGAACTTGAAACTTAACTTAATTAAAATGAATCAACCGCGTGTGTAGCCGTGATGGTCTCTTTTCGGCGGAGTCTAGGAAGAGAACACGGTCTCGTGTTATGCTTGAATGTAAGTAGTTTCAGGATCACTTCTTGATCTTTATAGCTTCTCAATCGTGTTTTGCTTCTATTCTCGCTCTCATTTGCGTAAGTTAGCCACCATATATGCTAGTGCTTGTTGCAGCTCCTCCTCACTACCTTTCCCTACCCATAAGCTTAAACAGTCTTGATCGCGAGGGTGTGAGATTGCTGAGTCCCCGTGACTCACAGTTTACTTCCAAAACCAGATGCAGGTGCCGATGATGCTAGTGCAGGGGACGTGACTGAACTCAAGTGGGAGTTCGACGAGGATTCAGGACGTTACTATGTGTCTTTCCTGGACGATCAGTAGAGGAGCCCAGTTGGGGCGACCGGGGATCTATGCACTAGGGGTTGTCTTTCTTTATTTGGTTCCATAGTCGGACCTTGATTGTATTCTGGATGATGTAATGCTATACTTATGTATTGTGTGAAGTGGCGATTGTAAGCCAACTCTTTATCCCTTTCTTGTTCAGTACATGGGATGTGTAAAGGTTACCCCTCTTACGACATGCCTACTATTTGGTTATGCCTCTAAGTCGTGCTCCGACACATGGGAGATATAGCCGCATCTAGGGTGTTACAAGTTGGTAATCAGAGTCTTCCCCGACTTAGGATCCCCCTACTTGATCGAATCGCTGACGTTGTTGAGTCTAGAAAAAATGTTTTGAGTCTTATAGGATTATATATATTGGAGATTAGGATTCTTTTTACTCCTCAGTCCCTTCGTCGCTCTGGTGAGGCCTCTTGACGTAGAGTTTTGACTCTTCTCCCCTCAAATTTTACAAAAAAAAAAATTAGGATCACGCGGGTATCTTGGAATCGTTCCGATGGTTTTCTGACGAGAACATTGTTCTTGGTGCCTCGTGACATTTAGGGGTTGTGGCAGTGTCCCGGGGAGTTGAGCTACGAGGTGTTGTCGTCACAAATTTATCGTTGCAGTTTTGGAATACCTGAGTTCGCCGACAACGAAAATCTCCTTTATGTAGTTGTTGGTGAGATAACCTCGACGCCACCCAGTACTGGGGCGGGAGTTCAGGAGTATTTCCATAACTCGTATGACGGATGCTTTTCGAAGGTTGAGGTAAATGATTTCCAAAGGTTTCTTGGTTATGTGTTGAAGGATGGATACAACTGGATGTAGGATTTGCTAGTTTTGGGTGAGATATTATGCTTCCCCTGTATCCCAAACACCTGATTGCATAACCAGACAGTTTCAGGAGTTTCATAGGTGGGAATTCATGTAGCTCTAGTATTTCTTCCCGCAGATATTTGGTTCGTGACTGGGTAATCCTTACCAATTATTTGTTCATATCCATACCTTGTTGATTTTATTCTTCTATCTCTATTTAAGTGGCTTCTCAACTTATGGAAGTGTGCTGATTTACTTTGGAATTCATTCGTTCATTCCTGTTCGAATGTTATGGCTATATGTTGCAATTTCGATCCATTGATTCAGCTTGAATATATGTCTTTCAAGATGCTAACGGATGTCACCCTCTTCAGAATGGCTCCTCCAACGCGTCAGAATCCGGAACCTCCGCCACCACCTGCACCTCCGGAGGCATGGCAAGCTGTCATGGCCACCACCAACGCCAACACGCAGATGCTTTTGCAACTCTTTCAAGAGTGTAACCAAGGAAATCAAGGCCAAGGCAACAATCATGCTCATTGCTACCCTCAACCTGTTCCTCGCAAACCAGCCGAAGTCCTTCAGTAACTATGTCGAGGCCACAAACGCTGACGATTGGCTCGTAGATACCTACAAACATTTTGAGTGCAGCAACGTCAGGACGGAGGACTTTGTCAAGTTTGCTTTGTTCCAACTCAAAGACCAAGCTGCTGAGTGGTATCAACAATACAAAGATTCCAGAGGAGGTCGTGTGATTACCTGGGATGATTTCCGCCGAGACTTCAAAGCTCACCACATTCCTCAAAGTGTTGCTGAGAGTAAGCGCGAGGAGTTCCCCAATCTGAAGCAAGGCAACTTGTCTATTTACCAATACAACATCCTATTTCAGAGACTCGCTTGCTTTGCTAAACAAGACGTCCCTGATGAGAAGAGCATGATTTATCAATTCAGAGGTGGCCTCAGAGAAGATCTGCAACTAGCTCTCGTGCTTTTTGAGCTGACCGAGTATGATGAGTTCTACAACATGGAACTAAAGCAAGAGGCTGCTCAACTCAAGTGTGATGCTTCTAAGAAGAGGGATACAGCTCCTTCTTCTTCTTCAACTCAAGTGGCAGCTAAGGAGCAAAAGTTCTGGTTGCCTCCTCCTCCTCCATTCCGTCAGCCTTATGAGCAGAAGAGTAAAGGTGGCAATGGATCTTCCCACCCACCCAACCCAGGCTATCAGAACAAAGCTCCGTCTCATGCTCCAAGGTCAAGTGCTCCTTATCACCGTCCGCTCTCAAAGGTTACTTGCAACAAGTGTCAGCAGAAAGGGCACTACGCGAACAAATGCTTCAACCAGAGGCGCCTTCCGCCTCCTCCTCCTGTGAGATCTGCCAGCAATGCAGTGGTCAAGCATAATCCCAAGTTTGCAATGGTCAACATGATGAACGTAGCTCAGGCAGAGGACTCTTTAGAAGTGATCATGGGTAACTTTCCAGTTAACTCTACTCCTGCAAAAGTCCTTTTTGATACTGATGCATCGCATTGTTTCATGTCAAGATCATTTGTTTCAAATCATGACTTTGTTTCGGAAATGTTGGGTATGTTGGGTAAACCCATGTGTCGTGGAATTGTCATGGAAGATGTCCTAGGGCAAGGACTTAGTCGTAGGGCCATCGCACTAGGAAGCTTAAAGGGGTTAATCGGGACAAAGGACACGAGAGGGTTTTATACTAGTTCGGCCCCTTACGATGAAGGTAAAAGCCTATGTCTAGTTGGGGTTGGTATGCTGGGGTTTCGATCACCAAGAGGCTCAACTCGTCGGCTTGGTTATCAATTTGTTGTTTCTTGCCCTAAGCCGCCACCGGGTCGTCCCCTTATATACATGGGTTGACGACTGGTGGCCTACAGAGTCCCGGCCGGCTCATAATCGTGTCCGGCTTGGTGACTTCCTTTACATGCCTTTCTTTACAAGTCTTTCCTTACATACAATGGTTTAGAATATCGGGCCTTAAGCCGCCTCCAGGCCCTTGGGCCTTCTATAAGGTTTAATAAACTATCGTCTTGAATGTTTACTGGGCTTCTTGCGTAATCCGCCATTGGGGCTGACCCGGCCCCTCCTGGGCGGGTCATGACTGATAGTAATATCCCCAAGATTAGGCCCCAGGTTGACTTTGAATTTCATTCTTTGTCAATCTTCAATACTTAGACAAAAATCCATCTTCTTATCTTCGCTGAAGTTTTCGTAACCCGTCGTGACGTCATCTCTTGAAAACGCAAAAAACTTTCATGACATCATCTCCCAATGGATCTTTTATCTTTAATGCTTCCCGAGAATCGAGGCGTCTATGTAGCTAGATAACCATTATTTGGCTCTCCTCGATTTTCGCTCCTGTCTGTTCGCATCTTTCCCTTATAAATAGGCACGCCTCGGCCTTCCTCATTCTCCTCTTTCGCTCCGTCTTCTTCCTCTTGTGCACCCCCTGCTGCTCGAGCTTCGCCTCCGCCGCGCTTCACCTCCGTCTCCGTCGATGCTAGCCGCTGCATCAACCTGAAATGATCCAAAGAACGGCGGCAACCTCCGCAGAAGACATGTGACTGCAATTTCTCTTTTTTTCACTTCTCAGATCCGCACTTAGGGTTTCCAGATTCCTTCGTGTTCTTCCGAGTTCATTGCAGTCCCTTGTAGCTTTTCCACCACACGCCTCTTCTTGATCCAATATATATCGGGCCTTAAGCCGCCTCCAGGCCCTTGGGCCTTCTATAAGGTTTAATAAACTATCGTCTTGAATGTTTACTGGGCTTCTTGCGTAACCCGCCATTGGGGCTGACCCGACCCCTCCTGGGCGGGTCATGACTGATAGTAATATCCCCAAGATTAGGCCCCAGGATATATGTATATATATATATACCGCCTCGTGCGGTAGTGTTTTTATGCCTTCTCTTGATCCACGGATCCCTTTCTCTGTTCAAAAGACTGCATTAGAACTTATATACTCTTCTGCGCTAAACTTTTTTAGGTCTAGAATTTTTTTCCATTTTGAATAGCCATTTGATCTGGAATAATACTAAACAATTTAGGAAACTTGTTTGCCTCAACACTTAGCTGAATTTTCCTTCTTCAAATATCTGTAGTCATGGCGGCTTAATTTTCCTTATATGTCATTAGCCCTTAACTAAGCCGCCATTACTTGTTTGCATCATCATCACTTAACTGTCAATCTCACCATTAAACTGAACCGGCATGTTGTGTTTCTTTTCAGTTCGTCTTTGCACATCATGCCGTCCAAAGCACCAACCATCTGTAATTGGGTTCCCTCAACCGTAACTGAGGAATGTTTGAAAGAGTTCTTCACCATAGGATTTCTGCCAGCGAAAACCGTCATGTCTTACCGTGCCCCTGACTCGGAAGAAGAACGGCCCAATCCAAGAGACGGCGAAGTGATTGTTTTTACTGACCACATGAACCGTGGCTTCTCACCGCCCGGCTCAAATTTCTTCATAGAGGTCCTCCACTTTTTCAAACTCCACCCTCAAGATATCGGGCCCAATTCCACATCTAACATCTGTAACTTTCAAGTGCTCTGTGAGGTATATCTTCAACAAGAGCCGACCGTGGAATTGTTTAGATAATACTTTTATCTAAATCGGCAGAATGAGTGCACCAACGGCCTCAGCTTAGAACTCGGAGGCATCTCAATTCAGCGCCGGCAGGGTGTTGTCTTTCCTCTCATAGTCTTACCAAGTCACCCAAAGGACTGGAACTAGACTTGGTTCTACTGTCAAGACATTTCACCGGCAAATGAGAAGCCACTTCCGGGTTATCACCCCGATCGTCTTGACTCCAATTCGCGCTTCTCGACAAGCTTACTGCCGCTGAATGCAAGAGGCTGATACCCTCCATCAAAAGGATTAATGCTTTGTTAGGGAACGGGTTAACTGGAGTTGATCTGACCCGCTACTGGATCTCATGGCGGGTCATCCCTTTAAGTCGTCGATCAAAGCTGATGTATGAATATGGTGGAGGCCCAGATGACTCTCTTCGTCACAGCCCCGTTCAATTGACAGAAGAAGATATTGTCTCAATGTCGACCGTTCTGGTGAACGGGAAATACGAAGATTGCAGCATTTTCGGGTTAAACTCCTTCTGCAAGCTTAACCCAGTGCTAGAAGCAAGAATATTCTGAACTTTCTCCTTTGTATTTTTCCCAGCCGTATTGTTTAATACTTGCCTGACTTTTCATATTTACCTGTCTGCAGGCCAATTCTGACTTCGGGAAAGTTAAGTATGACCATGAGGCTTCCAAGAAAGCGAAAGCCGCCGCCATAAATGCCAAGAAAACGACTCGGAGGTCGAAAAAGAAGAAAAAGAACACTGCTGGAGATTGGATGAAGCTTGATGATACATCTGATTCGGAGGTAGCCCTTGATTCCCTTGGCCAATTTTTTAACAATCTTATTAACACTGATCATTACCAGGATGACACTGCGGCTAGTCAGGCTGTGGAAGCAGAGGTAACTATCATTTCCTCCAACTCAGAGCCCTTGCCAAGACAAAAAATTCGATGAGTGATCCATAAAGTAAGGTTTTCTAACCCTTTAGCTTACTTGGATCCCACCTTTCGTTTGAAAAAGCAGCAACATGAAAGCAGCCGTCAGGCTCGGACTAAAGATGAGCCGGCTGTCATTCTTCAACAAACTCCTCAGAAGCACCCGAATGAGGTTTATTTCTTTCTGTCTTTAACTCTGTTTAATGGATCCTTTCCCCTGCCTTACTTTAACTTTGTTTTATCTTTTTAGGAGGTGTCTCGCTCTTCTAGCGACTCATCGCAGACGCAATTTCTAGCCTTCAAGACTGCCCTTGGGTAATGAAAAATCCTCCTTTTTTCTGGGTTGTTCAAATTGTATCTTTATACTGACAATCCTGCAACATTTCTCTTAGCGGCCAAGCTAAATCCAAGAAGGCAAAGGCAACTAAACCGGCGGAAGACCCGCCGGTGCTTGCATCTGACCCGGCCAGGCCATCTTCTCCATTCACCGACGCTCCAGAAGACCCGCCTGTTGATGCAGAAGCAAATCCTCCTGAGCCGTCATTTGATGAGACCACTGTGAACCCTTCTGCTACCGGACCATCAAACTCAGCCAACCCGCCATCACCGTCTGCACAAGACGTTCAGATCACCGGGAGCCGCTTTATTGAACCAGGGAATCCAACCGTGTTGGCTCGGTGTACTGCGAAACAAGAGGCATTGGAGAGGCAGAAAGTACGCTTTGACGTTGCCAATTACGACCATCTAAATACCAACGATATTTTATCCGGCTATCTCAGCCATGTGCACTCCAGTCGGGACTCTGAGATCGAAATGGGCAAACAGTTGCAACTAAAATACAAGGTCTGTTCTCCTGCTTATCTGTATTCCTTCAGCCCCCAAGTCTTCAGATTATGAGACAACCGGAATGATCTGTAGACTTTAGCATATAGGCCAAGACCTTTACCTTTGATTTTCTTGAATTCAATAAAAGAACAAAACTTCACATGTAGTCCCCAAGGGCCGGTTCTTTTTGATCATAAATGATCTGGTACCTTAAATTGTTTTGTACCGTATTCAAAGAACTTAATATTCTGGCTTAACCTTGAGAAACTTGTTGAATTGCATACATTAGCCCCCAAGTGCCAAGTGCTGTTACTTTGTAAAGTACTTGGGACTTTAAAGTATGTCTTTAGAGTCATAAAATTTTGATTTGGCATACATTAGCCCCCAAGTGTCAAGTGGTTTTTTGTAAAGTACATGAGACTTGAATCTTGATTATTGAACTTTTAAGAGAAATCTTGACTCACCTGAGTATGCTCTTTTTGCAGAATGCTTTATCTGAACTGAACTCGCAATTGACTGATGCGAAGACCCGGCTAGCAGGCCAGGAAGTAGAAATCAAGTCTGCTAACTCCAAATTGCAAGTAAGTCTCTCTGAGACAGAAAACTTAAAGACCAGTTTGGCTGCCAAGAAGAAGACCTGGCAGAGGGAAAAAAATGCTTCTGACACAACGCGCTGAGAGAGCCGAAGCAGCCCTTGAAGAGGTGTCAACAGAGCTGAACGGCTTAAAAGTCCGGGTGTATCAAATGGTGGCTGCCATCTTTGGTAAGCCGTCCGTTTTTAATCTTATGTACTTTTTGCTGATCCGGAATATAAGCCGCCAGCTGACTTTGTGTATAAAACATGTGTAGGCCCACGAAGCAAGAAGCTGAGCCAAGATCCTTTGATTCAACTAAAGGCAGTGTATACTTTAGTAGAACAACTGTATATTGGCGCACAACGGGCACTTGCCGCCATCTCTCCTGCCAATCAAGGACCCAACCGGCTCAGCGACGTTTTGAAGAAACTGTCGATCCTGCCTGCCAGATTTCAAGAAGTAAAGCACTCCTATGCGCGAGCCAGGGCTTTGACTGCCCTGAGCCGCTCCAAGGCTTGGGTGCCAGACCTAGACTCGGCGGACGTGGCCAGAGGCTATCCCACTATGAAGGAAGACGGATCTACCTTTGAGCAGGATGACTTCATGGCTTGCGTGCGCGGAGTTCGGCCTCAGGCAACTACCCTTGGAGATGATACCAACATTGACAAATATCAGCCGGGTTTTGATGCTGAAAATAAGAAGATGGCGACTCCCTCATACAAGGTGACAGATTTGATCCCGCCTGTAAGAGAAAATACATTTGCCCCGGAAGTTGACCCGGCAGGCCTGATCGACGATGAAGCTGAATTTGTCGTCGTGAATGGTTTTGACTGGTCAAAACCCAACTTCCAGCCAACAGAGGGTGGTGAACCGGCGAGGGAGGAGTAACATCCATATTCATTGGCTTTGTAAAAAGCCTTGTAATAGTTTAGTTGTGAAAACACTGAATGCCTTGCCTATGCCGTCGTGCATAAAACACTGCGTGTGACTTCGTATTTCCTGATGGCAATATATGCATCATATTTGATGATTGTTCCTGCAACACTTTAACTCTGTTCCTGTAGATACAAGAGAAAAAACAAGCTTGGCGGCTTAGAACCGAACGGGTTAAAACACCCGGCTTATATCCAATATGTTTATCATAATAGAAAACAGAAAACAGATATAAATAAAGGACAAGGGCTGAAACTAACTCTTTAGTTAATGCAGCAGGCAATTACATATAAATAATAGCCATACTTGTACCTTTGATTCTTAGACCACTGGCTTGAGTAACCCAAGTAATGAAGTTGATAACTCAATCTTTCTGAGAAATCAATGCCTTTGAATACTTTAATGATCATCCTACCTTGGTAGCCTTGTTGTCAAATAGATAAGCCGGCGAAGAAGATCATGCTAATTATCTGTAACAAGAAACTCAAAGGCAAATAACAGTTAACAATTATGATTTAACCTTATATTTAAAGGTTGGTGGCTTCTGATTCGAATACGATCAGTAAACCGGACCAAAGGGGTTAAGCTAAGGTTCGAATACGACCATATAGCCCCCAGTGGCTGTGGCGTTGCGCCGATCAAGAGGGTACCAACAACTGTGTTCTCTTTGGTTCGAACACGACCTATGTTTCAATAGGAAGCCCCCAAATGACCTTGAGAGGTTTTTAACGACCCTGATTCGAATACGATCCAAGTTGGACCCAAAAAGGCGTTAAGCTATGATTCATATACGATCAAGAAGCCCCCTAGTGAGTTTGGCCTTGAGACGATCAAGAGGGTTACAACAACTATGTTCTCTTTGGTTCGAATACGACCTATGTTTGAATAGGAAGCCCCCAAGTGACCATGATAATTGCAGCTAGATTCGAATACGATCACAAGTCGGACCAAAAAAAGGTTAGACTTAATTCAAATATGATTAGCTCCTTAATAGTCATTTGAAAATAAGAAATAGCAAAGATGCATAATCTTTGAAAACAAAAGAGACCGATGGTATTACTTTATTTCTTATCATGGTATATACAATGTTGAAGTATGTACATGATGAGAGCCTGTGGCTCAGGTGTAGTATGGCCGAAGTTGAGCAATGTTCCACGGCCGGCGGGTCTCCTCCTCCGACTTATGTGAATCTTTGTGCTCTCAAACGTCGATGAGGTAATACGACCCGTTGTTTAAGTTCTTGCTGACCACAAAGGGTCCTTTCCAAAGTGGGGATAACTTGTGCGCATCCGATAGATCCTGGATGAGCCAGAGCACTAGGTTGCCTTCCTGAAAAGTCCTGGACTTAACCCGGCGGCTGTGATAACGTCGCAGGTCCTGTTGATAAATTGCTGATCAAGCCGCTGCTAAGTATCTTTCTTCATCCAACAAGTCAAGTGCATCCTGTCTGGCTTGTTCATTATTAGCTTCAACATAAGCCGCCACACGGGGCGAGTCATGACGGATGTCACTAGGCAACACTGCTTCTGCTCCATAAACCATGAAGATAGGTGTGTAACCTATAGACCTGTTAGGCGTGGTGTTGATACTCCATAACACCGAGGGTAATTCCTCTACCCAACAACCCGGCGTTCGCTGTAAGGGAACCATAAGCCGGGTTTTGAGACCTTTTAGAATTTCTTGATTGGCTCTCTCAGCTTGACCATTGGATTGAGGATGAGCTATAGAAGAAACATCAAGCCTGATATGCTCACGTTGACAAAACTCCTCCATAGCCCCTTGGGACAGATTAGTGCCATTGTCAGTGATAATGCTGTGTGGAAAACCAAAATGGAAGATCACCCTTTTCATGAACTGAACCGCCGTGGCCATGCCCCACTTACTCACTGGCTCCTCCTCAAACCACTTAGTGAATTTATCAACTGCCATTAAGAGATGTGTCTTTTTATCCTTAGACCTTTTCAAAGGTCTCACCATGTCAAGCCCCCAGACCGCAAACGACCAAGTGATTGGAATCATCCAGAGCTCTTCAGCCGGCACATGCGCTCGTCGTGTGAACTTTTGACATCCAACACATCTGCTGACCAGATCCTCTGCATCAGTGTGAGCCGTCAACCAGTAAAAACCGTGACGAAAAGCCTTGGCCACCAGAGATTTTGACCCGGCGTGATGACCACAATCGCCTTCATGGATCTCACGAAGTATCTCTTGACCTTCTTCGGGGGAAACACACCGCTGAAACGCTCCGTAGACGCTGCGATGGTATAGTTCTCCATCCGAAATCGTCATTGACTTAGACCGCCGGGTTATCTGTCGAGCCAGGGTCTCATCCGCTGGCAACTCTCCTCGGGTCATGTAAGCCAAGAACGGCACTGTCCAATCTGGGATGACATGAAGAGCCGCCACCAACTACGCCTCCGGGTCAGGAACAACTAAATCTTCTTCTGTGGGCAACTTGACAGACGGGTTATGCAAAACATCCAAAAAGGTGTTAGGTGGTACAGGCTTATGCTGAGACCCCAACCGGCTTAAAGCATCAGCCGCTTTGTTCTTTCGACGGTCAATGTGCTCCA
Source organism: Triticum aestivum (assembly GCF_018294505.1). Classification (NCBI taxonomy): domain Eukaryota; kingdom Viridiplantae; phylum Streptophyta; class Magnoliopsida; order Poales; family Poaceae; genus Triticum; species Triticum aestivum. The sequence goes on along the minus strand of NC_057800.1, from coordinate 221,582,956 downwards.
CCCGATAACCTTTAAAATGCCCTGCAACAGCATCAACCTCCCGGCGATAAGCCGCCATGAGAGGGTCCTTGGAATCCCACTTGCCTGTTGAGCCACTATATCTGAGTCACCAAGACATCTGACCCGGCTCAAACTCATATCTTTTGCCACTTGAAGACCATGGAGCAAGGCTTCATACTCTGCCGCGTTGTTAGTGCAAGGAAGCATCAACAGTAACACATAACAAAAATTGTCACCTCGAGGCAAGGTTAAAACAACTCCAGCCCCCGAGCCTTCCAACTGTCTGGAACCATCAAAATGAATAGTCCAATATGTGTTGTTTGGCTTCACTTTTGGCATCTGCATCTCTGTCCAGTCATTAATGAAGTCAACTAGTGCCTGAGATTTGATCGCGGTACGTGGCACATACTTCAACCCATGAGACCCAAGCTCAATGGCCCACTTGGTGACTCGTTCAGTGGCTTCTCTGTTTTGAATGATGTATCCCAAAGGAGCATAGCTAACCATGATGATTGGATGTCCCTGAAAATAATGCTTAAGCTTCCGGCTTGCCATGAACACCCCATATACGAGCTTCTGCCAATGTGGATATCGTTGTTTGGATTCAATTAACACCTCACTGACGTAGTAAACCGGCCGTTGAACCGGATGTCCCTTGCCAGCCTCTTTGCGCTCCACCACAATAGCCACACTAACAGCTCATGAGTTAGCGACCACGTATAACAACAGTGGCTCTTTCTCAACTGGAGCAGCCAGGACCGGCGGCTCAGCGAGCTGTGTCTTCAGATCTTCAAAAGCACAGTTTGCAGCATCGCTCCACACAAAATCATCTGTTTTCTTCATCATCTGATACAAAGGCATTGCCTTCTCCCCTAACCGGCTTATGAACCGGCTCAAAGCAGCAACACAACCCGCCAGTCATTGAACGTCATTGATGCACGTTGGTTTGGCCAGGGATGTAATTGCCTTGATTTTCTCTGGGTTAGCTTCGATACCTCGGTTAGACACTAAAAAACCCAAGATCTTGCCAGCTGGGACTCCAAAAACACACTTGGCCGGGTTAAGCATCATTTTGTAGACCCGGAGATTATCGAAGGTCTCTTTCAGATGTGTGATCAAGGTCTACTCTTTCCTGGATTTTACCACTATATCATCCACATAAGCATGAACATTATGCCCAGTTTGATTGTGAAGACAATTCTGCACACACCGTTGGTACGTTGCGTGGGCACTCTTAAGCCCAAAAGGCATAGACACATAGCAGAAAGCTCCAAAAGGAGTGATAAAAGCCGTCTTCTCCTGATATTTGACTGCCATCTTGATCTGATGATAACCTGAATAAGCGTCCAAGAAACTCAAACGTGCACAACCCGTCGTAGCATCGATGATCTGATCAATACAGGGGAGGGCAAAAGGATCTGCCGGACAAGCCTTGTTCAGATCGGTGTAATCCACACACATACGCCAGGTGCCGTTCTTTTTGAGTACAAGCATCGGGTTGGCTAACCACTCTGGGTGAAAGACTTCTATAATGAACCCGGCTGCCAAAAGTCGGGCCACCTCTTCTCCAATTTCCTTGTGCCTTTCTTCATTGAACCGTCAAAGAAACTGTCTGACAGGTTTAAAATTTGGATCAATATTGAGAGTGTGCTCAGCGAGTTCCCTCGGGACACCCGACATGTCTGAAGGTTTCCATGCAAAGATGCCCTGGTTCTCATGGATGAACTCGATGAGCGCGCTTTCCTATTTTGGATCCAAGTTTGCACTAATGATGAACTGCTTGGATGAGTCGCCAGGCACAAAGTCAACCATCTTGGTGTCATCAGCCGATTTGAACTTCAGCACCGGCTCATGCTCTGTTGTTGGTTTCTTTAATGATGTCATGTCTGTCGGGTCAACATGATCCTTGTAAAACTTTAACTCCTCTATTGCGCAAACGGATTCAGCATAGGCGGCATCACCTTCTTCACACTCCAAAGCTATTTTCCGGCTCCCATGTACTGTAATGGTGCCCTTATAGCCCGGCATCTTAAGCTGAAAATACACATAACACGGCCGAGCCATGAATTTGGCATAAGACGGTCATCCAAACAGAGCATGATACGGGCTTTTGATCTTAACCACCTCAAAGGTTAATTTTTCTACTCTGGAGTCATACTCATCCCCAAAGGCTACTTCTAGTTCAATCTTACCCACTGGGTATGCCGACTTGCCTGGAACCACACCGTGAAAAATAGTGTTGGATAGTTTTAGACTCTTATCAGTCAATCCCATCCGGCGGAACATCTCATAATAGAGGATGTTGATGCTGCTGCCTCCATCCATGAGTACCTTAGTGAATTTGTATCCACCAACCTGAGGTGCTACTATCAAAGCCAAGTGACCCGGATTATCGACCCGGGGTGGGTGATCCTCTCTGCTCCACACAATAGGCTGCTCTAACCAACGTAAGTAACGTGGAATCGCCGGCTCAACGGCATTGACGGCCCTCTTGTGAAGCTTCTGGTCTCTCTTACATAAGCTAGTGGTGAATACATGGTATTACCCACTATTCAGCTGCTTCGGGTTGCTCTGATATCCGAACTGCTGCTGCTGATTACCTTGGCCAGGTTGCGGATTATACCCTCCTTGGTTACCAGGATGGCCCTGACCGTGGAATCCTCCTCCACCTGAGCTGGCGCCCGGGCCTTGGAAACCGCCTCCACCCGAGCCGCCACCTAGGCCGTGATCTCCATCAAACGCGTTTCAATTTTTAAACGCCTTCATGATCGTACAATCTTTCCACAGGTGGGTGGCTGCCTTCTCCCCGGTGTCGTGCTTTGGACAAGGCTCATTCAATATTTGCTCAAGGGTGGGACCTGACCCGCCCGACCGAGGGGGCGTCTGCCCTTGCACCATTGATTTCTGCCTTGTGCATTGGTGTTAGCAACAAATTCATCAGCCTTATGTTTATTACCTCCTTGATTCGCCAGGTTATGCTGGTAACCCTTGACGTTGCCGTTCTTCTTTCCCATCGTTGCCTTTTCTTCGTCAGACGCTGGGTCCTTGGTAGTATCCAAATCAGCATACTTGATGAGAGCCGCCATCAACGTTCCCATGTCATTACAGTCACGCTTGAGCCGCCCCAGCTTCTACTTCAGAGGTTCAAAACGACAATTTTTCTCCAACATTAAGACTGCTGAGCCGGCATCCATCTTATCAGATGAATGTATTATCTCCTTGACCCAGTGCACCCAATGGGTTGTGGATTCACCATCCTCTTGCTTGCAATTGGTCAGGTCCACAATCAACATAGGCTGCTTACACATGTCTTTAAAGTTCTTGATGAACCGGGCCTTCAACTCCGCCCATGAGCCGATAGAATTGGGAGGCAATACCTTCAACCAAGTACGAGCTGTTCCATCCAACATCATAGTGAAATACTTGGCCATTGTTGCGTCGCTGACCTCCAACAACTCCATAGCCATCTCATAACTCTCAATCCAAGCCCCGGGTTGTAAGTCAGCCGTGTAATTAGGCACCTTACGAGGCCCCTTAAAATCCTTTGGCAAACGCTCATTACGTATGGCCGGCACCAAGCAAGGAACGCCTCCGGTTCTTGTGGCCACTCCTGCCTCGACCGAGGTTGCTGGATAAGCCGGAAAAGTTTGATGAGCCGCTTGATCTGCTGCCATTTGAACTGCTCATTCTGCATCTTGTCGAATCCTCTCCTGATCCGCCAAGTTAAGGGCTCCAGCCCGCACCGGCTCATGCCTGTATGGCCGGTTGTGGCGTTGAGCATTGCTTGACATCTCTGCGGATTCCATATGCCTACTGTAACTTGGGCTCCGGCTTGGGCGAGGAGTTGAATGGATCATGTCTCGACTGTAGGAGTATGCATCCTGCTGCGCCAGAGCTGTCTGAAGAAGTTCTCTTACCCTCCGTGTTTCAACCGCCGCCGGTGAGTCACCTTCTATCAGAAGAGCCGCCAGACAAGCCAATGCTGCAATGAGGTTTTCCAAGGGGTTGGAGAAGTGACCCGGCGGTGTTGGGACGTAATGAGGCGGAGCAGTAATTATACGAGGTAGATCCATGGCATGCGGCTGGACCGGCGCGCTGGGTGTTGTAATCCGGGGTGCCTCCAGCGGGTTACTTCCCCCGGCTCCGGGTGAGTGAAAAAGATTCCTAGGATCGAGCGTCAGAGGCAGACGTGATTGGGTTTTCTGATGCCTCCTCCTCATGACCTCATTCGATGTGTTCAGATCCACCGAGAGTCGGAAGGTCTCCGCTTGAAGCTGTTGAGCACGAACATCCAAAGCCGCCCGCTCTGCTGCCATCCTCACTTCCTTTGCGGCTAGATTTTCCTTAGCTTGCACCATCTCTTCACGTACGTGTGCCACCTTTGCGTCATGCTGGGCTTTATCTGCCGGCTCTACCACGACAGTCAACAGAGTCGTCAGTTTATCCATGAGGTCCATCAAGATCTGAGCCGGGGGGCGCGCGGGGTCTCCTGACCCGGCTGCAGCCAACCTGGTAGCTGTTTCCACCGCTGCTGTAGAGTTCTGCCCGGGCTGTGTCCCTGCCATGAAGACTCCGGCCCAATTCGGCGGCTCAAGGGGGTGCGGAATACTGCTGCCATCGGAACAGCCCCCGAGCATGCCTTCATGCAGCTGATACAAAGAGTCTGTCTCGCCCGTTAATGATGTAGTGTCAGAACACACGGCTGTCTCACCGCCCTCCACCGATCCTTCAGAATATTCACCGCTGTGGACGCAGCCTACGAAGGCATGCTTCACGACAGATTGAACACGGGTGATCTTTGCGCTGAGCCGTTTCGATGAGGTTGGTGTGGACGTCCGGCTCAGGGCCTGACTCGCCGATCCGGCCGATGAAGACATGAATTCCGTTGAAGGGAACCCGTTACCCATACTCAATTGAGCCGGCCTCTGGGCCCCAGCCTTTGTTGTCAATGTAGATCTTGCCGCGACGACTCTTGGTCATCCGACCCATAGCGTATCCCTTGAGCCCTTCGAAGTTGCCCTTCAAGAACTCAAATCCACCGTGCGCTGGCCCCATGGTGGGTGCCAATTGTCGTGGAATTGTCACGACAGATGTCCTAGGGCAAGAACTTAGTCGTAGGGCCATCGCACTAGGAAGCTTAAAGGGGTTAATCGGGACAAAGGACATGAGAGGGATTTATACTAGTTCGGCCCCTTACGATGAAGGTAAAAGCCTACGTCTAGTTGGGGTTGGTATTGCTGGCGTTTCGATCACCAAGAGGCTCAACTCGCCGGCTTGGTTATCGATTTGTTGTTTCTAGCCCTAAGCCTCCACCGGGTCGTCCCTTATATGCATGGGTTGACGCCTAGTGGCCTACAGAGTCCCGGCCAACTCGTAATCGTGTCCGGCTCGGTGACTTCCTTTACATGCATTTCTTTACAAGTCTTTCCTTACATACGACGGTTTACAATATCGCGCCTTAAGCCGCTTCCAAGCCCTTGGGCCTTCTATAAGGTTTAATAAACTATCGTCTTGAATGTTTACTGGGCTTCTTGCGTAACCCGCCATTGGGGCTGACCTGGCCCCTCCTGGGCGGGTCATGACTAATAGTAATATCCCCAACACCATGGGAGTGGTTTCTCCGGCCAAGTCTATGAGGGCTACCAGGTTGATCCCGAATGTTTCTATCGACATGGGTGATTACAGATTTCTGTCTTCTCCAATGGTTCTTGGTAACTCGAATATTGATCTAATTCTCGGCATGGACTGGCTTTCTAAGCACAAGGCTCAGCTTGATTGTGCTGCCAGGCAGATTCAATTGACACACTTGTCTGAGGATGTGATCATCTATGCCGCTCGTGATGATACCATTCGACTGTTTTCTCTCAATGAGAAGGGCGAGTTGAATGCCATCTCTCAGATTCCAGTCGTTTGTGAATATCAAGACGTCTTTCCAGAAGAGCTTCCAGGAATGCCTCCTCACCGGCCAGTTGAATTCGTCATTGATCTCGATCCTGGCATAGAACCTGTTTGCAAACGTCCTTACAAGCTTGGACTAGAAGAGTTGAAGGTGCTCAAGAAACAACTTGATGTACAAGAGCGTATGGGTCTGATCCGACCGAGTTCTTCTCCATGGGGTTGTGGTGTTCTTTTTGTCAAGAAGAAGGATGGCACAGACCGACTCTGTGTCGACTGTCGTCCATTGAACAAGAAGACCATAAAGAACAAGTACCCACTTCCCAACATCAATGAGCTTTTCGAACAACCCAAAGGTGCTCAAGTATTCTCCAAGCTTGACCTCCATATGGGCTATCATCAGATTCACATTCGTGGATAAGATATCTCTAAGACAGCATTCAGAACAAGCTATGGTTCTTATGAGTACACTGCCATGTCTTTCGGCCTTGTCAATGCTCCTCCAATGTTCTCTCGCATGATGAACTTCATCTTCAACCCTTACACAAATGATTTCGTCTTGGTGTATCTCAATGATATTTTGGTCTTATCCAAGAACAAGGAGGATCATGCCAAGCATTTGAGATTGGTGCTTGACAAACTCAGAGAACATCAGTTCTATGCGAAGTTTTCAAAGTGTGAGTTTTGGCTCGATGAGGTTCTCTACCTTGGCCATATAATCTCCGCCAAGGGCATTACTATTAATCCTGAGAAGGTGTCTGCAATTGTGAATTGGGAACCGCCTCAGAATGTGAAGCAGCTACGCAACTTTCTTGGGCTTGCAAGCTATTGTCGAAGATTCGTTGAGAATTTCTCTAAGATTGCAAAGCCTCTTTCCAACCTCCTCCAGAAGCATGTGAAGTATGTCTGGACGCCTGAATGTGACATCGCTTTGAACACCCTCAAAGAAAAGCTAGTCACAGCTCCAGTTCTGACTCCTCCTGATGAATCCAAACCATTCGAAGTTTTCTGTGATGCGTCCCTGCAAGGTCTCGGTGCTGTGTTAATGCAAGAGAAGAAAGTTGTGGCCTATACCTCTCGCCAGTTGAAGCCCAACAAAAAGAACTACCCCACTCACGACCTTGAGTTGGCGGTAGTTGTCCATGCTCTTTTAACATGGAGACATCTCTTGTTGGGAAGGAAAGTGGACATCTTCACTGATCATAAGAGCCTCAAGTACATCTTCACTCAACCCAACCTCAACCTCAGGCAGACTCGTTGGGTCAAAATGATTCAAGAGTATAATTCGAGTATTGGATATACTCCAAGAAAGGCCAATGTCATTGCAGACACATTGAGAAGGAAGGCTTACTGCAACAGTTTGATTCTCAAGCCCTTCCAACCGGATCTTTGTGAAGCTTTCCTCAAACTTAATCTCCAAGTTGTTCCTCAAGGATTCCTTACCAACCTCCAAGTCTATCCTACTTTGGAAGATCAGATTCGTGAGGCTCAACTTCTTGATGCAATGGTGAAGAAGGTGAAGAATGGGATTGCCAAGAGCCAACCCAAGTACAAGTGGTATCGCCTTGATCACAAAGATACTCTATTCTTCGAGGATCGAATTGTTGTTCCTAAGGGTGACCTTCGTAAAGTCATTATGAACGAGGCTCACAATTCACTCCTATCTATTCATCCTGGAAGTACAAAGATGTACCATGACCTCAAGCAGTCGTATTGGTGGACTCGAATGAAGCGAGAAATTGCTCATTTCGTGAATGAATGTGATGTCTGCAGAAGAGTGAAAGCAGAACACCAACGGCCAGCTGGTCTCGTCCAACCTCTTACCATTCCAGAATGGAAGTTTCGTCATATTGAGATGGACTTCGTGACTGGATCTCCCAACTCCAAGCGTGGAAATGATGCTATCTTTGTTGTCATCGACAAGCTTACTAAAGTGGCTCATTTTCTTCCTATCAAAGAATCTATCACAGCAGCTCAGTTGGCAGAGCTATATACCTCCAGGATTGTCTCCTTGCACGGCATTCCGCAGTTGATATCTTCATATCATGGAAGCATCTTTACTTCTAAGTTCTGGGACTCCTTCTAGAAGGCCATGGGCACCAACATTCTCTTCAGCACAACCTTTCATCCTCAAACTAGTGGACAAGTCGAGCGAGTCAATCAAATTCTTGAAGATATGCTCAGGGCTTGTGTCATTTCTTTCGGTATGAAGTGGGAAGATTGTCTTCCATATGCTGAGTTCTCCTACAACAACAGTTTCCAAGCGAGTTCAGGCAAGGCCCCATTCGAGATTCTCTATGGCAGAAAGTGTCGTACTCCTCATAATTGGTCAGAGACTGGTGAACGCCAACTTCTTGGCAATGACTTAATCACAGAAGCTGAAGTAATGTGCAATGTCATCCGTGAAAATCTCAAAGCCGCACAATCACGACAGAAGAGTTACTATGATAGCAAGCATCGTGACTTGGCTTTTGAGATCGGAGATCATGTCTACCTCCGCGTCTCTCCAATGAAAGGTACTCGTCGCTTCGGTATCAAAGGGAAGCTTGCCCCTAGATACGTGGGTCCTTTCAAGATCATTGGCAAAAGAGGCAATCTCGCCTATCAACTCGAGCTTCCATCCAACTTTGCAAATGTGCACAACGTGTTTCACGTGTCACAGCTTCGCAAGTGTTTCAAGACTCCTGGCTGCACCATCAACTTTGAAGAGATTGATCTCCAAGAAGAACTGTCTTATCATGAGCATCCCGTTCCTATTCTTGAAGAAACAGAGCGCAAGACTCGCAACAAGTCTATCAAATTCCTGAAAGTGAAGTGGTCACATCATTCCGACAGAGAAGCCACCTGGGAACGTGAGGACCACCTTCATTCCGAATATCCGGAGTTCTTTCTGTTGGGGATATTACTACCAGTATGACCCACCCAGGAGGGGCCAGGTCAACCCTAATTGCGGGTTACATAAGAAGCCCGATAAACATTCAAGATGATAGTTTACTAAACGTATAGAAGGCCCAAAGGCTTGGGGCCGGCTTAAGGCCTGATATTGTAAACAGCCCTATGTAAGGAAAGACTTGTAAAGAAAGGCATGTAAAGGAAGTCACCGAGCCGGACATGATTATGCGCCGGCCGGGACTCTGTAGGCCACCATGCGTCAACCCATGTATATAAGTGGACGACCTGGTGGCGGTTTAGGACAATAAACAACCAAGTCGATAACCAAGCCGGCGAGTTGAGCCTCTTGGAGATCGAAACATCAGCAATACAAATCCCAACTAGACGTAGGCTTTTACCTTCATCGTAAGGGGCCAAAGTAGTATAAAAACTCTCCCGTGTGTCCTTTGTCCCGATTAACCCCTTTAAGCTTCCTAGTGCGATGGCCCTACGACTAAGTCCTTGCTCTAGGACATCTGTCGTGTCAATTCCACGACAGTTGGCGCCCACCATGGGGCCAGCGCACGATGGATTTGAGTTCTTGAAGGGCAACTTCGATGGGCTCAAGGAATACGCTGTGGGCCGGATGACTAAGAGTCTTCGCGGCAAACTCTACATCGACGACGAAGGCTGGGGCCCCGAGGCCGGCTCGATCGAGTACGGGTACCGGGTCCCCTTCGGCGGAATTCACGTCTTCATCGGCCGGATCGGCGAGTCAGGCCCTGAGCTGGATGTCCACATCAACCTCATCGAAACGGCTCAGCGCGCCGGGTCCGCCCGTGTTCAATCTGTCGTGAAACATGCCTTCATAGGCTGCATCCATGGCGATGAATACTCTGAAGGATCGATGGAAGGCGAGGAGACGGCCATCTGCTCTAATGCTGCATCATCAACGGGTGAGACGGATTCATTGTACCAACTGCAAGACGACATGCTTGGGGGCTGTTCCGATGGCAGCAGTATTCCGGACCCCCCTTGAGCCGCCGAATTGGGCCAGAGTCTTCTTGGCGGGGACACAGCCCTCGCATAACTCCATAGCAGCGGCAACCGCAGCTACCGGGTCGGCAGCAGCCGGGTCAAGAGACCCCGAGCGCCCCCCGGCTCAGGTTCTAATGGACCTCATGGATAAGGTGACGACTCTGTTAACCACTGTGGTAGAACTGGCGGATAAAGCCCAGCACGACGCAGAATTGGCACCCGTGCGGGAGGAGATGGTGCAAGCTAAACAAAATCTAGCCGCAGAGGAAACCCGGATGGCAGCAGAACGAGCAGCTCTGGATGCTCGTGCTCAGCAGCTTCAAGCAGAAACTTTCCGGCTCTCGGTGGATCTTAATGCGTCAAACGAGGTCATGATGAGGAGGCATCAGAAAACTCAGTCATGTCTGCCTCTAACGTTGGATCCAAGGAACCTGTTCCATACACCCGGGGCTGGGGGGAGCAACCCGCCAGATGCAAACCGGGTCACGACACCCGGTGCACCAGTTCAGCCACGCACCACGGAGCCACCTCGCATGAATACAGCTCCTCCTCGTTATGTATCAACACCTTCGGGTCACTTCTCCAACCCTATGGAAAATCTCATTGCAGCGTCGGCTCGTTTGGCAGCTCTTCCAATGGAAGGCGACTTGCCAGCAGCAATTGAAACCCGGAGGGTAAGAGAACTGCTTCAGACAACTTTGGCCCAGCAGGATGCATACTCCTATAGTCGAGACAAGATTCATTCAACTCCTCGCCCAAGCCGGAGCCTGAGTTACAGTAGGCACATGGAGTCCGCAGAGATGTCAAGTAATGCTCAACGCCACAACCGGCCATATAGGCATGAGCCGGTGCGGGCTGGAGCCCTTAACTTGGCGGATCAGGAGAGGATTCGTCAAGAAGCGGAATGGGCGGCTCAGGTAGCGGCAGAGCAGGTGGCTCACCAAGACTTTCCGGCTTATCCAGCAACCTCGGTTGAGGCAGGAGTGGCCACAAGAACCAGAGGCGTACCTTGCCTGGTCCTAGCCATACGCAATGAGCGGTTGCCTAAGGATTTCAAGGGGCCTCGTAAGGTGCCTAATTATACGGCTAATCTACAGCCGGGGGCTTGGATTGAGAGTTATGAGATGGCTATGGAGCTGTTGGAGGTTAGCGATGTTGCAATGGCCAAGTATTTTACCATGATGTTCGATCGAATGGCTCGGACCTGGTTGAAGGGATTGCCACCCAATTCTATCAGATCATGGGCAGAGTTGAAAGCATGGTTCATCCAGAACTTCAAGGACATGTGTAAGCAGCCAATGTCGATTGTGAACCTGACCAATTGCAAGCAAGAGGATGGTGAATCTACAACCCATTGGGTGCGCCGGGTCAAGGAGATAATACATTCATCTGATAAGATGGATGCCGGCTCAGCAGTTTTGATGTTGGAGAAAAATTGCCGCTTTGAACCTCTGAAGCAGAAGTTGGGGCGGCTTAAATGTGACTGTAATGACATGGGAATGTTGATGGCAGTTCTTGTCAAGTATGCCGACTCTGATACCACCAAGGACCCGGTGTCTGACGAAGAAAAGGCAATGAAGGGAAAGAAGAACGGTAATGGCAAGGGTCACCAGCATAACCCGACGAATTAGGGAGGTAATAAACGTAATGCTGATGAGTTTGTTGCTAATACTAATGCGCAGGGTGGTAACCAGCGGCGCAAGGGCAGACAACCCCGTCGATCGGGCGGGTCAGGCCCCACCCTTGAGCAGTTATTGAATGAACCTTGTCCAAAACACAGCACCCGGGAGAAACCAGCCACCCACTTATGGAAGGATTGCACGATCATGAAGGCATTTAAAAATTCAAATGCATTTGATGGGGGTCACGGCCCAGGTGGCGGCTCAGGTGGAGGCGGCTTTTAGGGCCCAGGCGCCGGTTCAAGCGGAGGAGGTTTTCACAGTCAGGGTTCTCCTGGTCACCAAGGAGGATATAATCAGCAACACGGCCAAGAGAATCAGCAGCAGCAATCCGGCCATCAGAGCAACCCGAAGCAGTTGAGTAGCGGACAGTATCATGTCTTTACTACCAGTTTATGTAAGAGGGACCAGAAACTCCACAAGAGGGCCGTCAATGCTGTTGAGCCGGCAATTCCACGTTATCTACGGTGGTCGGAGTAGCCTATTGTGTGGAGCAGAGAGGATCACCCGCCCTGGGTTGATAATCCGGGCCACTTGGCTTTGGTAGTGGCACCTCAGGTTGGTGGGTACAAGTTCACTAAGGTACTCATGGATGGAGGCAGCAGCATCAACATCCTCTACTATGAGACGTTCCGCCGGATGGGATTGACGGATAAAAATCTTAAACAATCCAACAATGTTTTTCACGGTGTGGTACCTGGTAAATCGGCATACCCAGTTGGGAAGATTGAGCTGGAAGTAGCCTTTGGGGATGAGTATGACTCTAGAGCAGAAAAATTAACCTTTGAAGTGGTTAAAATCAAAAGCTCGTATCATGCTCTGTTTGGGCGGCCGGCTTATGCCAAGTTCATGGCTCGACTGTGTTACGTATATTTGCAGCTCAAGATGCTGGGTCATAAGGGCACCATTACGGTACATGGGAGCCGGAAGATAGCCTTGGAATGTGAAGAAGGTGATGTTGCCTATGCTGAATCTGTTTGTGCAACAGAAGAGTTAAAATTCTACAAGGATCATGTTGGCCCGGCGGACATGACGTCATTAAAGAAACCAACAACAGAGCATGAGCCGGAGTTAAAATTCAAATCAGCTGATGACACTAAGATGGTTGACTTTGTACCTGGCGACTCATCCAAACAATTCATCATCAGCGCAAACTTGGATCCGAAATAGGAAAGTGCGCTCATCGAGTTCATCCGTGAGAACCGGGACATCTTTGCATGGAAACCTTCAGACATGCCGGGTGTCCCGAGGGAACTCGCTGAGCACACTCTTAATATTGACCCAAAGTTCAAACCCGTCAAACAGTTTCTCCGATGGTTTAATGAAGAAAGGCACAAGGCCATGGGAGAAGAAGTGGCCCGGCTCTTGGCATCCGGGTTCATTGTGGAGGTCTTTCACCCCGAATGGTTAGCTAACCCGGTGCTTGTACTAAAAAAGAATGGCACCTGGCGCATGTGTGTGGATTACACAGATTTGAACAAGGCTTGTCCGGCTGATCCTTTTGCTCTCCCCCGTATTGATCAGATCATTGATGCTACGGCGGGTTGCGCATGATTGAGCTTCTTATATGCTTATTCCGGTTATCATCAGATTAAGATGGCAGTCAAGGATCAAGAGAAGACAACTTTTATAACTCCTTTTGGAGCTTTCTGCTATGTGTCCATGCCTTTTGGGCTTAAGAGTGCCCAGGCGACTTACCAGCGGTGCGTGCAGAATTGTCTCCACGATCAAATTGGGCGCAATGTTCATGCTTATGTGGATGATATAGTGGTGAGATCTAGGGAAGAGGAAACCTTGGTCACCGACCTGAAAGAGACTTTTGATAATCTTCGGGTTTACAAGATGATGCTTTACCCGGCCAAGTGTGTTTTTGGAGTGCCAACCGGCAAGCTCTTGGGTTTTTTGGTGTCTAACCGAGGTATTGAAGCTAACCTAGAGAAAATCAAGGCAATCACATCTCTAGCCAAACCAACATGCGTTAACGATGTTCAGCGACTGGCGGGTCGTGTGGCTGCTTTAAGCCGGTTCATAAGCCGGTTAGGGGAAAAGGCTATGCCTCTATGTCAGTTGATGAAGAAAACACATGTTTTTGTTTGGAGCGATGTTGCGAACGCTGCTTTTGAGGATCTGAAGGCACAACTGGCTGAGCCGCCAGTCCTGGCTGCTCCAATTGAGAAAGAGCCACTATTGTTATTTGTAGCTGCCAACTCACGGGCTATTAGTGTGGCTATTGTGGTAGAGCGCCAGGAGGCTGGCAAAGAGCATCTGGTTCAGTGGCCGGTTTATTATGTTAGTGAAGTGCTAATTGAGTCTAAACAACGATATCCACATTGGCAGAAGCTTGTTTATGGGGTGTTCATGGCGAGCCGGAAGCTTAAACATTACTTTCAGGGACATCCAATCACTGTGGTTAGCTCTACTCCTTTGGGAGACATTATTCAAAACAAAGAAGCCACAGGGCGAGTCGCCAAGTGGGGAATTGAACTTGGGTCTCATGGGTTGAAGTATGTTCCACGCACTGCCATTAAGTCTCAAGCCCTGGTTGACTTCATCAATGACTGGGCAGAGATGCAGATGCTGGAAGAGAAGCCGGACAACACATATTGGACTATTCATTTTGATGGATCCAGGCAATTGGAAGGCTCGGGGGCTGGAGTCGTGTTAACTTCGCCACGAGGTGATAAATTTTGTTATGTGTTGCGGTTGATGTTTCCATGCACTAACAATGCGGCAGAGTATGAAGCCTTGCTCCATGGTCTTCGAGTGGCAAAGGAGATGAGCATGAGCCGGGTCAGATGTCTTGGTGACTCAGATCTAGTGGCTCAACAGGTATCTGGCAAGTGGGATTCCAAAGACTCTCTCATGGAGGCTTATCACAGAGAGGTCGATGCTGTTGCAAGATATTTTACAGGTTATCAGGTGGAACATATTGACCGTCAAAAGAACAAAGCGGCTGATGCTTTAAGCCGGCTAGGGTCTCAGCGTAAGCCGGTGCCACCCAACACCTTTTTGGATGTTTTGCATAACCCCTCTGTCAAGTTGCCCACAGAAGAAGATTTAGCTGTTCCTGACCCGGAGGCGCAGTTGGTAGTTGCTCTTCATGTCATCCCAGATTGGACGGTGCCGTTCTTGGCTTACATGACCCGGGGAGAGTTGCCAGCGGATGAGACCCTGGCTCGATAGATAACCCGGCGATCTAAGTCCATGACGATTTCGGATGGAGAGTTATTTCATATCAGTGTTTCTGGAGCGTTTCAATGGTGTGTTTCCCCCGAAGAAGGTCAAGAAATCCTTTGCGAGATCCATGAAGGCGATTGCGGTCATCACGCTGAGTCAAAATCTTTAGTGGCCAAGGCATTTCGTCACGGTTTTTACTGGTTGACGGCTCACGCTGATGTAGAAGATCTAGTCAGTAGATGTGATGGATGTCAAAAATTTGCACGACGAGCGCATGTGCCGGCGCAAGAGCTCCGGATGATTCCAATCACTTGGCCGTTCGTGGTCTGGGGGCTTGACATGGTGGGACCTTTTAAAAGGTCTACGGATAAAAAGACACACTCTTGGTGGCAGTTGATAAGTTTACTAAGTGGGTTGAGGCAGAGCCTGTGAGTAAGTGTGATGCAGCCACGGCGGTTCAGTTCATGAAAAAAGTAATCTTCTATTTCGGTTGTCCACATAGTATTATCACAGACAATGGCACTAATCTGTCTCAAGGGGCTATGGAAGAGTTTTGTCACCGAGAGCACATCTGACTTGATGTTTCTTTTGTAGCTCATCCTCAATCCAATGGTCAAGCTGAGAGAGCCAATCAGGAAATTCTGAAAGGGCTAAAACCCCGGCTTATGGTTCCTTTACAGCGAACGCCGGGTTGTTGGGTAGAGGAGTTACCCTCAGTGTTATGGAGCATTAATACTACGCCCAACAGGTCTACGGGTTACACACCCTTCTTCATGGTTTATGGAGCAGAGGCAGTGTTGCCTAGTGACATCCGTCATGACTCGCCCCGTGTGGCGGCTTACGTTGAAGCTAACAATGAAAAAGCCAGACAGGATGCGCTTGACTTGTTGGATGAAGAAAGAGACTTAGCAGCGGCACGGTCAGCAATTTATCAATAGGACCTGCGTCGTTATCATAGCCGTCGGGTTAAGTCCAGGACTTTTCAGGAAGGCGACTTGGTGCTCTGGCTCGTCCAGGATCTTTCAGATGCACACAAGTTATCCCCGCCTTGGGAAGGACCCTTTGTGGTCAGTAAAAATTTACACAATGGGTCATACTACCTTATTGACGTTCGAGAGCATGCAGACTCACGTAAGTCGGAAGAGGAGACCCGCCGGCCATGGAATATTGCTCAACTTTGGCCGTATTACACCTGAGCCACCGGCTCTCAACATGTACATACATTCACGTTGTATATACTATCATAAGCAATAAAGTAAGACCATCGGTCTCTTTTCTTTTCACAGACTATACATCTTTATTATTTATTACTTACAAATGACTATTAAGGATTTGATCATATTTGAATCAAGTTTAACATTTTTGGTCCAGCTTATGATCGTATCCGAATCTAGCTGCAAATCTCATGGTCATTTGGGGGCTTCCTGTTCAAACATAGGTCGTATGCGAACCAAAGAGAACATAGCTGTCGTAACCCTCTTGACTGGCTCAAGGCCAAACTCACTTGGGGGCTTCTTGATCGTATCCGAATCATAGCTTAACCACTTTTGAGTCTGACTTGGATCGTATTCGAATCAGGGTCGTTAAAAACCTCTCAAGCTCATTTGGGGGCTTCCTGTTCAAACATAGGTCGTATTTGAACCAAAGAGAACATAGCTGTCGGTACCCTCTTGATCGGTGCAACGCCAAAGCCACTGGGGGCTATATGGTCATATTTGAACCTTAGCTTAACCCCTTTGGTCCGTTTTACTAATCGTATTCGAATCACAAACCCTCAGCCTCTTGAATACATAGTTAAAATTATGTTTATTATCTGTTGTTTGCCTTTTAGCTTTTATTGTTTCAATACTACAAATAAGCTAGCCTGGTTTTCTTCACCGGCTCAATTATTGGACAACACAGCCGCCCAGGTTATTCAAGCCGGTGGCTCAAGGATCCAAAGTTCACCACCCGGATTATTAAAACCGGCGATCTAAGGATCAACAAGGACAAGGTATGATTTTTACTTATACGCGCTTACCCGCTGCGTTAACTCAAGAATTCGTATTAACCCTTATCCTTTCTTTATATTTGTCTCTGTTTTTTATTGAGGTAAATATAGTGGCTGTAAATTAGGGTGTTTAAGCCCGTTTGGTTCTAAACCGCCTTGCCAGTCTTTTTCTTGTATTCACAGGAACAGAGTTCAAATATCACAGAGACAAACATTAAATGATGCATACATTGACATCTGGAAGCAGATTCACATAGAAGTATTTTATGCATGACGACATAAGCAAACATGTGGTGTTTTTATCAACTAAGTTATTACAAGGCTTTATAAGCCTACAAAGATGATCATCATCCCTCCCTCGCTGGTTCACCACCTTCTGTTTGCTGGAAGTTGGATTTTGACCAATCAAAGCCGTTCATGGCGACAAATTCAGCTTCGTCGTCAATCAGGCCGGCCGGGTCAATTTCCGGGGCAAAGGTATCTTCTCTCACTGGTGGGATCAGATCTTCTACTTTGTATGAAGGAGTGGCCATCTTCTTATTTTCACTATCAAAACCCGGCTGGTACTTGTCAACATTGGTGTCATCTCTAAGACTAGTCGCCTGAGGCCGGACTTCACGTACACACAGTATGAAATCATCCTGATCAAACGGAGACCCGTCCTCCTTCATAGTAGGGTAACCTCTTGCTACATTCGCCGGGTCTAGGTCTGGCACCCAAGCCTTGGAGCGGCTTACGACAGTCAAAGCTCCGGCTCACGCGCAGGAGCGTTTTACTTCTTGGAATCTAGAAGGAAGGATGGACAGCTTCTTCAGGACATTGCTAAGCCAGTTGGGTCCTTGATTTGCAGGAGAGATAGCGGCCAGAGCCCATTGTGCACCAATATACAATTGTTCAACCAAGGTGTATACTGCCTTCAGTTTAATCAACAGGTCTTGGCTCAGATTTTTACTTTGTGGACCTACATATATTTTTAATAGAGTAAGTTGGCGGATAATATTCTGGTTTGGAAAAAATTATATGAAAGGTCAAATCAGGCAGCTTACCAAAGATAGCAGCGACGATCTGAGCCACCCGGCCTTTCAAACTATTCAGCTCTGTTGAAATTTCTTTCAGAGCTGTTTCGGCTGTCTCAGCTCGTCAAGTCAGGAGTGTTTTCTCATTTTCCCAAGCCTTCTCCTTGGTAGCAAAGCTGGTCTTCAAATTTTCCATTGCAGAAAGGCTCATTTGCAGTTTGGAAGTGGAAGATTTGATTTCGGACTCTTGACTTGCTAACTGGGTCTTTGCGTCCGACAATTGAGAGTTCAATTCCGACAAGGCATTCTGTGAAACGTCGGGATAAGTCAAGACTTGGTTTCAAATTCAAATATCCAAATTCAAGATTCAAGTCTCAAAGTACTTTACGAGTAAACCACTTGACACTTGGGGGCTAATGTAGGCCAAATCAAATTTTTACGACTCTACAAACATATTTAAAGTCCCAAGTCCCTTACAAAGTAACAGCCCTTGGCACTTGGGGGCTAATGTACGCAGTTCAGTAAATTTATCAAGGTTAAACCGGAGGATTAAGTATTTTGAAGACGATTTGAAATTCTAAAGTACCAATTCATTGATGGTCAAAATAAACCGGTCCTTGGGGACTATAGCTGAAGTTTTTGTTTCTATCAATATCAGGCAAAGATTCAGAGGTAAAAGTCTCGGACTGTACTTTAAGCCTACAGGTTATTCTATTTCTCTCATAATCTGAAGACTTGGGGGCTGAAGGAATATTAGTAAACCGGAAACAACATACCTCATACTTCAACTGAAGCTGCTTGACCATCTCGATCTCAGACTCACGACTATAGTGTACATGACTGAGATAGCCGGATAAGATATCACTGGCATTGAGACGGTCATAATTGGCAACATCAAAGTGAACCTTCTGCCTCTCCAATGCTTCTTTCTTTGCTGTGCACCGAGCCAACACCGTTGGGTTCGCCGGCTCAACAAAGCGGCTCCCAGTAATTTGAACATCTTGAACACATGGAGATGGCGGGTCAGTTGAGCTTGACGGTCCAGCTGTAGAAGGATTCATAGTGGCTTTGTCAAGGGACGGCTCCAGAGGATTTACTTCATTGACAATAGGCGGGTCTTCTGGGACGGCAGTTAATGGAGAAGGCAGCCTAGCCATGTCAGATGCTAGTATTGGCGGGTCTTCCGCCGGTTTTGCTGCCTTCGCCTTCTTGGATTTAGCCTGGCCGCTAAGGAAAAAATATTGCAGGATAGTCAGCATCAAGATACAATTGATCAACCCGGAAGAAAAGAGGATTTCTTATTACCTAGGAGCAGTCTTGAAAGCCGGAAATTGTGTTTGTGATGAGTCACCTGAGGAACGAGACACCTCCTAAAAAGGTAAAAGAAAGGAGTTAAAAGAAGTACAAGGAGCAGGATTCATTAAAACACGTTAAGGACAGTAATAAGTAAACCTTGGTCGGGCGTTTTCGAGGGGTCTGTTGAAGGACGACAGCTGGTTCATCTTCAATCTCAACTTCACGGCGGCTTTCATGTTGCTGCTTTTTCAAATGAAAGTTGGGATCCAAGTGAGCTAAGGGGTTAGAAAACCTTACTTTATGGATCACTCGTCGAACTTTGTGTCTTGGTAAGGGCTCTAAGTCGGAGGAAATGATAGTTACCTCTGCTTCCCCGGCCTGACTGGCCCCAGTGTCATCCTGATAAGGATCAGTGTCAATAAGATTGTTAAAAAGTTGGCCAAGGGAATCAAGGGCTACGTCCGAGTCAGACGTGTCATCAAGTTTCATTAAATCTTCAATAGTAGTTTTCTTCTTCTTTTTCGTTCTCCGGGTCGATTTCTTGGCGTTCATGGCGGCAAGTTTCGCCTTCTTGGCAGCTTCGTGATCATATTTCACTTTCCAAAGGTCAGAGTTGGCCTACAAAGACAAGAGGAAGGATTAGTGATAAATAATACGGCTGGAAAAAATACAAAGGAAAAAAGATCAGAATATCCTTACTTCTGGTACCGGGTTAAATTTACAGAAGGGGTTTAACCCAACAACACTGCAATCTTCATACTTCGCATTCACCAGAACATTTGACATTGCGACAACGTCCTCCTCGGTTAGTTGAACCGGGGTATGACGGAGAGAGTCGTCCGGGTCTCCACCATATTCATACATCAACTTTGAACGATGACTTAATGGAATAATCCGCCATGAGATCCAGCAGCGGGTTATATCGACTCCGGTTAAACTGTTCCCCAACAAACCGTTGATTCTTCTGATAGATGGAAGCAGCTTCTTGCGTTCAGCAACGGCAAGTTTATCTGGCAGGGCGAACTTGGTGTCAAGACGATCTGGGTGGTAACCCGGCAGTGGCTTCTCGTTGGCGGGTGAGATGTCCTGACAGTACAACCAAGTTTGGTTCCAGTCCTTTGGGTGACTTGGTAAAACTATGAGAGGGAAAACCGCACCCTGCCGGCGCTGAATTGAGATGTCTCCAAGTTCTAAGCTAAGGCCATTGGTGCACTCGTTCTGCCAGTTCAAATAGAAGTACTCTCTAAATAGTTCCACAGTCGGCTCTTGCTAAAGATATACCTCACAGAGCACTTGGAAGTTACAAATATTGGATATGGAATTGGGCCCAATATCCTGAGGATGGAGTTTGAAAAAGTGAAGAACTTGTCTGAAAAACTTTGAGCCGGGCGGTGAGAAGCCCCGGTTCATGTGATCAGCAAAGATGATCACTTTGTCGTCTTTTGGATTGGGTCGTTCTTCTTCTGGGTCAGGAGCACGATAAGACATGATGTTTCTTGAGGGCAGAAATCCAATGAGGAAGAACTCTTTTAGACGCTCCTCAGTTATGGTTGAGGGGACCCAATTGCAGATGGTGGGTGTCTTTGACGACATGATGTGCAACAGACTGGAAAAGGAAAAACAACATGTCGTTTCAATTTACGGCAAAAGGTTGAAGTTGTAAAACAAGTAATGGCGGCTTAAACTAAGGGCTAATGACATATAAGGAAAAGAAAGTTGGAGTGGTAAGCCGCCACGACTACAGATTTACTCAGAAAGCAGATTCAGCTAAGTGTTGGCATAAACAAGTTTCACAAAGCTATCATTACCATTTTGGATCAAATAGCTGTCCCAAAAAGAAAATATTCTAGACCTAAAAATCCAGTATAGATGAGTTTATCAGCTAACAAAGCATCTATACAGGAGGAAGAGATCTACTGCTATCAAAAATGAATGCCAAACAGCTACCGCAGCAGTTCTACACTATCATACGATCAGGAAAGGGTATCGGAGGTGAAATCTACCAAGAGTCTGTGACGAACACCGACGAACACCGACGAACTCGAGAAGCCGAAATGCAGATCTAAGGCAGAGAAGGAAAGGGACTTACAGATGCAGGGTTATTGCGGAGGTTCATCGCGTTTTCTCTGGTCAAATCAGGTTGATGTAGCGGCCTGAGGTGAAGAAGACGAGGGGATCTGCGGCGGCGGCAGAGCTCGAGCGGCAGCGAAACAACGAGAGGAGGAAGACGACCGAAGGGGGAGAATGAAAAAGACCTAGGTTGTGCCTATTTATAAGGGAGTACGTGAACAGGCGGGCGCGAAAATCAAGGAGACCCGAATAATGATTATCCAACTAAACAGACACCTCGATTCTTGGATGGCATTAAAAAATAAAAGATCCGTTGGAAGATGACATCATGAAAGTTTTTTATGTTTTCAGAAGACGGCGTCACGGCGGGTTACAGAAGTTTCCAGACAAAGGATGAATTCCATCTAAGTATTGAAGATTGACAAAGAACAAAGTTCAAAGTCGACCTGGGGCCTAATGTTGGGGATATTACTACCAGTATGACCCACCCAGGAGGGGCCGGGTCAGCCCTAATGGCGGGTTACATAAGAAGCCCGATAAACATTCAAGATGATAGTTTACTAAACGTATAGAAGGCCCAAAGGCCTGGGGCCGGCTTAAGGCCTTATACTGTAAACCGTCGTATGTAAGGAAAGACTTTTAAAGAAAGGCATGTAAAGGAAGTCACCGAGCCGGACACGATTATGAGCCGGCCGGGACTCTGTAGGCCACCAGGCGTCAACCCGTGTATATAAGGGGACAACCCGGTGGCGGTTTAGGACAAGAAATAACCAAGTCGATAACCAAGCCGGCGAGTTGAGCCTCTTGGAGATCGAAACCTCAGCAATACCAATCCCAACTAGACGTAGGCTTTTACCTTCATCTTAAGGGGCCGAACTAGTATAAAAACTCTCCCGTGTGTCCTTTGTCCCGATTAACTCCTTTAAGCTTCCTAGTGCGATGGCCCTACGACTAAGTCCTTGCTCTAGGACACCTGTCGTGTCAATTCCACGACACTTTCAGTCCTAGATCTCGGGACGAGATCCTTTCGTAGTGGTGGAGTGTTGTAACACCTCGGATGTAAGTTACCATATTTGTACTCCGACTCTTGCCATTTCCGGCTCTAAGTTATGAGATTTCCCCGTGGTTGGGTTTTGTCGTCGTTTTGCATTTTGTTCATGTCATGCATTTCATATCATGTCATCATGTGCATCTCATTTGCATACGTGTTCGTCTCATGCATCCGAGCATTTTCCCCATTGTCCGTTTTGCAATCCGGCATGCCTACGTCCTCCGGCGCCCCCTTTTGCCTCTTTTCGTGTGCGGGTGTTAAACATTCTTGGAATGGACCGAGATTTTCCAAGCGGCCTTGGTACACCACCGGTAGACCGCCTGTCAAGTTTCGTGCCATTTGGAGTCCGTTTGATACCCCAACGGTTAACCGGGGAACCGTAAAGGCCTCGTGTGTGTTGCAGCCCAACACCCCTTCAAGTGGCCCAATAACCCATCCAAACCCCCTCCATACTCTCGGCCGTTCGATCAGGATCGCGTGGCCAAAAACCGCACTCCATTTGGATTCTCCTAGCTCCCTCTACCTACAAATATGTGCCCCTTCCGAAATTTTCGCGCAGTCCAACCCTAACCTAGTCCCTCTCCACCGCCGGACACGTCCGGGCGCAGCTGGACGCGTCCGCCACTGCCGCTCGGCCAACTAGGGGCTGCCACGTGTTCACCGCGCCGCCCCTGCGCCGCCGGCCCGCCCGAGCTCGGGTCGGGCCCCCAAGGCCCGGTCGCCTCCACCGCCGCCCGCCCGCGTACCGCGCGCCCGCACCGCCGCCGCACTCCCTCGCCGCCACCGACCTTTGACCACGCCTCCCGCCGGCCACCGGAGCTCGCCGGAGCCGAGCTCCTCCGCCCGGCGTAGCAGTGCCTCCCTGCTTCCTCCGCACCTGGCGACCAGCTCCGCCGCACCAGTGCCACTGCGGTCTCCGGCCACCGCGACCTCCTGTTCCGGTGAACCCCTTCTCCGGCGAACCTCGTAAACCGCGCCGCCAGGATCTGGATCTGAGAAACCCTAGGTTGACCCCATTTTTCCCTAAGTCCCTAACATTTTCAGCTCATGTTCATTGCATCATAACTCTGTGCCCGTAGCTCTGTTTTGTGCATGCCATATATCAAAATGTTCATCTGGATGTGCTCTTTATTTTGTTCCATTGTGCTATGCTTGTTTGAGTCCATCTTGATGCCCAAATTGTTGATGCAAGAGTGCTATAAAATGTTAGTTCCTGTTTCTTAGCAGAGTATGGGCATTTGTCATTTTTGCTACATTTATTGTGTGTTTCGTATGGGCATGAACTCTACATGTGTTTGGGATATGCCATGCCATCTTTACAGGGGTGTATGCCATGTATTTTTTGATCTTTGTGGTGACTAGCACATGCATGCAAAGTAGCTCAGATGATATTGCTGATTTCAGGGACTTAGAATTTCACCATGTCATTTTCCTGCTGTTATTTTTATGCCATGTATTCATGTTGCTACAGAGAGAACCATGCTTCTTTTGAGTATGTTCAGTAAGGATGATTTGGGCATATGATTGTGCTCTATCTATCCATGCCCCTATTTGCATTTATGGAGTGCCCCAGCATGACTCAATCTTGCTCTATGTTTGCTATAAAATGTTCCTGGCAGGTTGTTTACGTGTTAATCAATTTTGCCAGGGTTGTTGTAGTTGATCCATGCATACTATGAGATTGTTCTTGCCATGTTTAGCTTCATGAACATGTCTTCTTGCTGGTAGTATGCTTAGTTTATCATGCAATGCCTTGTGATGAGTGAATCGAGCTCGCAAAGAGGCCTTCTTAAACCTGTTTTTGCCTTGTCCAGTTTTTTGCAAAGTCTGAATCTGTTAACGGAACTTGCTATGTTTACATGGGTGCCATCATATCTTCTGATCCTTTTTGGCTTATGGTTAGTAAGGGACTTTTGTTATATGCTTTGATTAGATTCATGACATGCCTTGTTTTTCTATGTTCTCTTCCTGTAGCATGTTGATACCTTGCTCCGAACTTTGCTTCCTGATGTTAATTCCTCACATGTTAGTATTTTCACCAAGTCTGTGATGCTGATATCTTTTGCACTTTTGCCATGCTTGTTTGAACCTGCTATTTTGTGATTTAGCCATAGCTCAGTGTTCATCTTTTGTCAA
The DNA here is from genome assembly GCF_018294505.1 of Triticum aestivum. Taxonomy (NCBI): domain Eukaryota; kingdom Viridiplantae; phylum Streptophyta; class Magnoliopsida; order Poales; family Poaceae; genus Triticum; species Triticum aestivum. The sequence goes on along the minus strand of NC_057800.1, from coordinate 221,558,737 downwards.
GAATATTGAGTAGTTCACTACCATGTGCTTTCTTGCTATGTTAGAGTGCAGTAGCTTAGTTTCTTGTTGCATTTTAGATGGCATCGTGCTATTAATTGCAGAATTGTGTCATTCTTGTTTTGTTTGCCATTTGCAAACCGTGCATCCGTTTCTGGTGATCTTTATATCGATTTCGACCGAAATCAACTCATCTTTCCAGAGGCACACTTGGTTTGCCAAGTTGAGGCCTGGTTCAATCTTTTCCTTCTAGAGCACGCCTATGCATTGCATATCACATCCCGCATATCATGCCATGTTTTGCATCATGTTGCTTGTGCATTGCACCGTGGTTGATTGTTGTTTCCTTTGCTTGTGTTATTGCTTTGGGTAGAGCCGGGAGACAATTACGTGATCGAGGAACCCGTTGAGTACACTTACGAGGATCAAGCTTTCGTCAACACGGAGAACTTTCCAGGCAAGATGACCATACCCTCGAATTCACTTCTATCTTTGCTTGCTAGTTGCTCACTCTATTGCCATGCCGTGATACCTACCACTTGCTATATCATGCCTCCCATATTGTCATGTCAAGCCTCTAACCCACCTTTCCTAGCAAACCGTTGTTTGGCTATGTTACCGCTTTGCTCAGCCCCTCTTATAGCGTTGCTAGTTGTAGGCGATGATGGAGTTTGTTCCTTGTTGGAACATGTTTATTATTGGGATATCATTATTATATCTTGTTTACTTTAATGCACCTATATACTTGGTAAAGTGTGGAAGGCTCGGCCTTATGCCTGGTGTTTTGTTCCACTCTTGCCGCCCTAGTTTCCGTCATACCAGTGTTATGTTCCTTGATTTTGCGTTCCTTACGCGGTTGGGTTATAATGGGAACCCCTTGACAGTTCGCCTTGAATAAAACTCCTCCAGCAAGGCCCAACCTTGGTTTTACCATTTGCCTCCTAAGCCTTTTTCCCTTGGGTTCCGCGGACTCAAGGGTCATCTTTATTTTAACCCCCCCCCTCCCCCCGGGCCAGTGCTCCTCTGAGTGTTGGTCCGAAATGAGTAGACTGCGGGGCCACCTCGAGGCAATTTGAGGTTTGGTTTTACTCATAGGTTGTCTCATCCGGTGTGCCCTGAGAACGAGATACGCGCGACTCCTATCGGGATTTGTCGGCACATCAGGCGGCTTTGCTGGTCTTGTTTAACCATTGTCAAAATGTCTTGTAACCGGGATTCTGAGTCTGATCGGGTCGTCCTGGGAGAAGGAATATCCTTCATTGACCGTGAGAGCTTGTGATGGGCTAAGTTGGGACACCCCTGCAGGGTTTTGAACTTTTGAAAGCCGTGCCCACGGTTATGGGCAGATGGGAATATGTTAATGTCCGGTTGTAGACAACTTGAAACTTAACTTAATTAAAATGAATCAACCGCGTTTGTGGCCGTGATTGTCTCTTTTCGAGGGAGTCCGGGAAGAGAACACGGTCTCATGTTATGCTTGAACGTAAGTAGTTTCAGGATCACTTCTTGATCTTTATAGCTTCTCGACCGTGCTTTGCTTCTCTTCTCGCTGTCATTTGCATAATTTATCCACCATCTATTCCTATATTAATTCTTGACTCCCTGGAAATTCCCTTGTTAATTAGATTTTACGAACCATTAATTTGGTGGGGCCGAATTTTTATGGTGTAGATCAACTAATAAAATGAACTCCCGTGTCAATCTATATACTACTCACCCGCAGAAAAATCTATCTACTACTCTCTTATTTTAAAGGCTAATCTATCTACTACTAGGCTAACACAAAAATATTATTGCTAACTTAATTGCAAATTCATCTGAAGATGTTTATCCTCTTTCATTAGCTCAGAAGTTCATGAAACTTAATTGCAAATTCATCTGAAGATGTGTATCCTCTTTCACTAATTGACTATTGTATATATTAATGTCACTAAGTATTGCCATCTAGCTTTCAGATTATATATCTTTTGTCATTAATGGTGTGCAGTGGTATTTCCTTAAGCCATTCATGTTTGCATTTAGCTAAATTGGTTACGAATCGTTGCAAGTCCGTGCTGATTCCAACAGAATGTCGTTGTTAAATCCTGCTGAGTTCATGAAGCCTTAGTGACATCACCACATCTCACATAACCAGGGGACATGCTGCTGCCACCACCATGACGCGGTGCAGGTCTGGACGACACTTCTACCATGTAGCTAGCATCATCGTCAGAGCTACAAGACATCAAAGAATAAGGTTGTCATGATGCGAATATAACATGTACTCCGAGAGGGTCTCCATCAAGGTTGTAGGGCAGAACCCATCATGGTGTCCAACTTCCAGCTAATCAGACCGAAGTGCATGCTTGGTTCTGCGTTCTGCACATCAGCGACTACAACTGCACATGAAGCCAATGTTGATCTCTTGAAGGAGGAATTTTCTTGATTTGAATACTGAGAGCGCTCAAGATGGTACATGATGTTTCACTGTACATGTTGTCATTCTCTTTTTTCTCGAGTTTTCTTAAAACTAATTACTGTAGTATTGAGTTTTTTCTTTCTTACATAATAATGCAGTTTTATGTTTCTTACTTTTGTACAGAATAGTGCAATCTTCGGTTTCTTTCATTTTGACAGAGTAGTGTAGTATTCCGTTTGGGATAACCATGCATAAAGTTGGAAGGATTCATTTAAAATCGTTCTCAGTATTTATGCATCATCAGTGTCATAATGTACCAGAAAGAGTGTGTAGATAACACCTATTTTAGTTGTTAAAACAATAGTTGTTCCTAAGTTTTGTTAGATTAACCGGCTACTTGGCTACACATGAACAATTTATAATTTTCCTTTTGTTCCATACTTTTAGTACTACTACTACTAGCATAGGGTATTTGTTATTATCAATAAATTATATTTCAGTTCGCGACATAAGTTCTCAATTGGATACATCCCTTCATTTCATGGGCTTTCTTCAAGTACAATATCTGGAGGTCGTCTGCAGAAACTGTACAGTCAACATGTTTCTCTTTTCATTCCTTACTCTGCATGAATTTTATTGATACAGTACATGTTCGTAACAGGAACTCTTAGCATTGCGAAAAAACAAGGTTTTAATATGTGTTTACACATGTAATTTATATGCCTAAAACCACGGAACAATAATACATGTATATGACAACAATATAATGGAAAGGACCGAAAAACAACACATATAAAAATACATTACAAATCACTAATTTCCTTTGGCTGACTCAAAAATAATATCAAATTTTAAATAAAAAATCCAGCAATGTCCGATGACTCATGTACAATCAACTCCTGTGCAATGGGATATGGATGCAAACAACACATCATAGAGTTGCAAAGGGAGTTCACCTGGGTGTGGGGACACCTCGGAAATGAAGGGGGTTGGAGGGATAATTCAGATGGTACTAGCCAATTCAATTATATGTTCATAGATAGAGGAGACGGAATTTGGAAACCATTGGTAAATTCGTCGTAACAGCTTTAGATTTAGCCACTGTTAAGCTGGCAAGAAGTGGACCTGATTAAATAGGTAAAGTTAAGCACTCATCGAGACTGATGACAACAATCCGACATAAAGCGAGAACTAATTAAGGAATCTCACTGTTTTCATAAATTTTCCCGGGTGTGAAATAAACTAAGACACCAATTTCTAAATTGGCCAACATTGTTTAAGAATGGCTCTAAATCCATTGTATGTGCTGAAAAAATGGGTATATATACGAAAAAATTTACCGCACCTTACATGAAAGTTTATGTTTGCCCCATCAATAAAATGGTTAAACAATTCCAAAGCCGTTGTCAACTAATAATAGTTTAATTACATTATTTTTTAAAATTATACAAAGTTAGCAACTCCTCCTCACTACCTTTTCCTACGCATAAGCTTAAATAGTCTTGATCGCGAGGGTGTGAGATTGCTGAGTCCCCGTGACTCACAGTTTACTTCCAAAACCAGATGCAGGTGCCGATGATGCCAGTGTAGGGGACGTGGCCGATCTCAAGTGGGATTTCGACGAGGATTCAGGATGTTACTATGTGTCTTTTCCGGATGATCAGTAGAGGAGCCCAGTTGAGGCGATCAGGGATCTATGCACTAGGGGTTGTCTTTCTTTATTTGGTTCCGTAGTCGGACCTTGATTGTATTCTGGATGATGTAATGCTATACTTATGTATTGTGTGAAGTGGCAATTGTAAGCCAACTCTTTATCCCTTTCTTGTTCAGTACATGGGTTGTGTAAAGATTACCCCTCTTGCGACATGCCTACTATGCGGTTATGCCTGTAAGTCGTGCTCCGACACGTGGGAGATATAGCCGCATCGTGGGTGTTACAAGTGAGTACCTTATCTTTGTAATTTCTCGAGCGCCGCTGCTCCTCCTGATGATAGTTCTTTAGGACCCCTTCCGCCAGGGCGATGGAGTCTCCCGAGAAGCAACCTTTGCCTGCTTCGGGCTCTTTGCTGACCCTGAGTGCCTACAGTCGACCCGACACACCCAACGCAAGGCCTGCTAGGAAGGCGGACGTGCCTGCCTGGCATCTTGACTCCGCGCTCTTGTCATCCCTCCTTCGCAATTTGGCCTGGGGTGCGGGGAATGTGCCGAGGGCCCCACCAATAGTGTTTACCCGCAGCTGGACGATATCGGTCCTGGCCTCACCTTTGAGCATCAAGGCCCCGCCCCACCGAGGCCCGGAGGGCGGCCGAAAAGGCACCGGCTTTCAGCCCCCCGCCGAGAGCGGGTGAAAGCACAAGTGCTCTCTAGGTGGTTTTGGTAATTAATGTCAACATATCTATTGTTGGACTAACAGTTCTACCTAGTATGTTTCAGATAAGTTCAACAATGATGTGGCATGGACTAGAGGATGTGGAACCCCTTCAAGATGCTAAGGACAAAAGGATTGGCTCAGGCCTAAAGCTCAAGACTCTACATTTTCTATTTTAGTGATCCAAGATCACATTGACTCTATAGGAAAAGCCAATACTATCAAGGAGGGATGAGGTGTTGCTTAATGAGGCTCTTGCTCAAAATGCTTAGTGATATGCTCCAAAGCCCTCAACTACTTTCTCACATCCACATATGACCTAAACCAAAAGTCAAACTCGGCCCCACCGAATCTTTCTATCCGGCGCCACTGAGTTCAGATGTCATAGCCACTGCCACAAAGCCTAGGCAAATCGGTCTCACCGATAGGGATCTCGGTCTCACCGAGATGGGATTGTAATCTCTTTGTTTCCCTTTGTAACGTTTCGATCTCACCGAGATGAGCGATCGGTCCCACCGAGATTGCAATGTAAACTCTCTATTTCCCCTTCGCAACGTTTTGGTCTCACCGAGATGAGCGATCGGTCCCACCGAGTTTACCTGACCAACTCTCTAGTTAGCTTATTACCAAAATCGGTCTCACCGAATTTGTGTAATCGGTCTCACCGAGATTACGTTATGCCCTAACCCTAACCATATCGGTCCTACCGAGTTGCATGTCGGTCCCACCGAAAATCCAAACGGTCACTAGCTTTGCTGAATTGGTCCGACCGAGTTTATCAATTTGGTCCCACCGAGATTGGCAAGTTGTGTGTAACGGTTAGATTTTGTGTGGAGGCTATATATACCCCTCCACCTCCTCTTCATTCGTGGAGAGAGCCATCAGAACGAACCTACACTTCCAACTTACATTTTTCTGGGAGAGAACCACCTACACTTGTGTTGAGGCCAAGGTATTCCATTCTTACCATATGAATCTTGATCTCAAGCCTTCCCCAAGTTGCTTTCCACTCAAATCTTCTTTCCACCAAATCCATATCCTGTGAGAGAGAGTTGAGTGTTGGGGAGACTATCATTTGAAGCACAAGAGCAAGGAGTTCATCATCAACACACCATTTGTTACTTCTTGGAGAGTGGTCTCTCCTAGATTAGCTAGGTGTCACTTGGGAGCCTCCGACAAGATTGTGGAGTTGAACCAAGGAGTTTGTAAGGGCAAGGAGATCGCCTACTTCGTGAAGATCTACCGCTAGTGATGCAAGTCCTTCGTGGGCGACGGCCATGGTGGGATAGACAAGGTTGCTTCTTTGTGTACCCTTCGTGGGTGGAGCCCTCCGTGGACTCGTGCAGCCGTTACCCTTCGTGGGTTGAAGTCTCCATCAACGTGGATGTACGATAGCACCACCTATCGGAACCACATCTCAAAAATCTCTGTGTCTCCAAATTGTGTTTGCACACTCCAATCCCATCCCTTTACATTCTTGCAAGTTGCATGCTTTACTTTCCGCTGCTCATATACTCTTTTCATGCTTGCTTGATATGTCTTGTGTTTGTTAAACTTGTGCCAAATCTCCACTTCAACTCAAAGAAATTAAAAATTGCAACTTTTGGTACTTAGTGTCTAATCACCCCCCTCTAGACACCTCTTCTCGATCCTTTCAATTGGTATCGGAGCTTTGGTCTCCATTGCTTTGGTTTAAACATCATTGGAGGAAGACGGATGAATCTACTTTGGGGAGTCCTAGACGTAGAGTGCCTATTCTTGATGGAGAATATTTTCAATGAATATCATTTGAACAAGTATATTGCTAGCCCTTGTGCACCTCATGTTGATCCCATGCATCCTACCCTTCATGAGTCAATTGACATGATTCACAATCTTAGAACTGTTAATCTTATCACTAGAGGCTTGCCTAGAAACTTGATTGAATGTTTGCCTACTCTTGATTGTGCCTACACTATATGGAGATTTCTTGAGGAACGCTTTCCAAATTATTCCTTTAAAAATCTAGATGAAATTCTCCATAGGTCTATTGCCTTGATTAAGATGAGTTCCAATGGTCCCAAATTTGGTGACTGCTTATTTGAGCTTACTAATCTTACGAGTGCCCAAGGAGATGTTGGAATCATTAGCAATATCATTTCCAAAGCTATTAGAATTCATAAAGATAACCATAGAAATGATCATTTATCTAATGAATTACCCTCTCTAGGAATTGGTCAATCACAAGATGATGTTGAACATGGATACTACGATGAGGGTGAGGATGACAGTGACTATGATCTTAATGATGCAATGAGACACTTTGGTCTTATGGAAAATCTTTGCGGCTACATGGCTGGAGGAAAGGAATGGGTTCTTGATAGTGGATGTACTGATCATATGACCGGAGATAAAGATATGTTCCGTGAGCTTGCTAAAAACGATGGCCCTCGAAAGTATGTCACCTTTGGTGATAACTTAAAGGGTAAGGTGGTTGGCCTAGGTAAGGTGGCCATATCACATGATAGCTCCATACAAAATGTTATGCTCGTTGAATCTCTTGGGTACAATTTACTTTTAGTATCTAGACTTGGTGATTTGGTTTAAATGTCCTATTTACTGAAGTAGATTGCCAAGTGTTTTGAAGAGACAATCATAAAATGGTCTTTACCGGTATACGTAGAGGTGATCTTTACATTGTTGTTTTCACTAAAAAGGCTCAACCTAGAACTTGCTTAATTGCTAAATCCTCTAAAGGTTGGTTATGGCATAGACGATTAGGTCATGTTGGTATGCGAAACCTAGACAAGCTTATTGAAGGAAATCATATCCTTGGCGTTAACGATGTCATATTTGATAAGGATAGACTTTGCAGCGCTTGTCAAGCAGGTAAACAGGTTGGAGGAAGGCATCCCGTGAAGAACATCATGACCACAAGGAGGCCACTCGAGCTACTTCACATGGATCTTTTTGCTAACACTTACAAAAGTCTCGGTGGAAATTCATTTGGTCTACTTATAGTTGATGATTTTTCAAGATTTATGTGGGTGTTCTTTCTTGATGATAAATCATAGGTCCAAAAGATCTTCAAAAACTTCACTAGGAAGGCCCAAAATCAATTTGAAGTGAAAATCAAGAAGGTTCGTAGCGACAACGGAACGGAGTTCAAGAACGCAAATGTGGAAACCTTTCTTGACGAAGAAAGGATTTCACATGAGTTCCCGGCTACGTACACACCTCAATAGAATGGAGTTGTTGAGAGGAAGAACCGGACACTCATCGAAATGGCGAGAATGATGCTTGATGAGTACAAGACGCCAAAGCACTTTTGGGCGGAAGCTGTTGAGATAGCTTGTCATGCAACAAATCGCTTGTATCTTCACAAGCTACTCGGCAAGACGTCATACGAGCTGCTCACCGGTAACAAACCACAAGTTGTATACTTTCGAGTATTCGGCTCAAAGTGCTACATTCTTGACAAGCATCGTCGTTCTAAATTTGCTCCTAAGTCTCATGAAATTTTCCTACATGGTTATGGCTCAAACTCTCACACATACCGTGTCTACAATAATTTCACCCGAAAGGTTGAAGAGACGGTAGATGTGAAGTTTGATGAATCTAACGGCTCGCAAGTAGAGCAATTGCCAATTGATGTAGGAGACAAAGACCCTTCGAAAGCAATCCAAGACTTGTTTATTGGCAAGATTCGTCCAACGGAGGTGAAGGACAGTACCTCGTCCATCCAAGTGGAAGCTTCTACCTCACGACAAGGTGAACCAAGAGTTGATACGGAAGCATCCACAAGTGGGACACACCAAGATGAAGAAAACGAGGAAGTGCACCAAGATGAACGCCAACAACCTCCTTCTCCACCTTGACAAGAGAGCGACAACGTCAACAACAAAGAAGGCCAAGAAGAAGAACAAGATGAAGAAGATGTTCAACCAAGATCCAAGCAAAAGCTTTCACGATTTCGAGCAAGAATTTCTAAAGACCATCCCGTCGAGAAAATCTACAATGATATCCAAAACGGGAGAACCACTCGCTCAAAAACTCATTTAGCTAACTTTTGTGAACACTATTCGTTCATCTCTAGCATTGAACCTATGAAGGTTGAAGAAGCTTTGGAATATCTGGATTGGATAAATGCCATGCATGAAGAGCTACACAACTTTGAGAGAAATCAAGTTTGGACATTAGTTGAGAAGCCCGACAACAACCACAACATCATTGGTACCAAATGGGTGTTTCGCAACAAGCAAGATGAAGATGGAGAAGTAGTTCACAACAAAGCACGTCTCGTCACCCAAGGCTGCACTCAAGTCGAAGGTATGGACTATGGTGAGACATATGCCCCCGTTGCTAGACTTGAGTCCATTCGCATCCTACTTGCCTATGCTAATCATCATGATATCACCTTGTACCAAATGGACATTAAAAGTGCTTTTCTAAATGGTGAAATAGAGGAGGAAGTTTATGTTAAGCAACCTCCCGGATTTGTCAATCCTAAGCAACCTAATCATGTTTACAAACTTCACAAAGCTCTTTATGGTATTAAACAAGCTCCTAGAGCATGGTATAAATGCTTGACCAAGTTCCTTATTGAAAAAGGCTTTGAAATTGGAAACATAGATTCTACTCTTTTTACTAAAAGGGTTAATGGAGAACTATTTGTGTGCCAAATTTATGTCGATGATATTATATTTGGATCAACTAACCCCCATTTTAATGAAAAGTTTGGAAAGCTAATGTCGGAGAAGTTTGAGATGTCGATGATGAGTGAACTCGAATTCTTTCTTGGTTTGCAAATCAAGCAAACTAAGGAAGGTACCTTTGTCTCTCAAACAAAGTACACCAAGGACATATTCAAGAAGTTCAATATGCAAGAATGCAAAGGTATGACTACACCCATGCCTACTAGTGGACATCTTGATTTAACCAAAGATGGTGAACCGGTTGATCAAAAGGTTTATCGCTCTATGATTGGTTCATTGTTATATCTATGTGCTTCACACCCCGATATTATGCTAAGTGTGTGCATGTGTGCACAATATCAAGCCGCTCCTAAAGAATGTCATCTAAAGGCCGTGAAAAGGATAGTGAGATACTTAATCCATACACCAAATTTTGGCATTTGGTATCCAAAGACGGCATCCTTTAATCTTGTTGGCTACTCCGACTCGGACTATGCCGGTGACAAGGTTGATAGAAAGTCCACTTCGGGTACTTGTCAATTTCTTGGTAGATCTCTTGTGTCTTGGTCCACCAAGAAACAAAACTCGGTATCCTTATCCACCGCCGAAGCGGAATACATTGCCGCTGGATCATATTGTGCTCAATTACTTTGGATGACCCAAACTCTTAAAGATTATGGGATATATGTGAAACATGTTCCATTACTTTGTGACAATGAAAGTGCTATTAAGATTGCTCACAATCCCGTGCAACATTCTCGAACTAAGCATATTGAAGTTTGTCATCATTTCATTCAAGATCATGTTGCAAAAGGGGACATTAATCTTAAGCATGTTCGCACTGAAAAGCAGTTAGATGATATATTCACGAAACCACTTGATGAGAAAGTGTTTTGCAGGTTAAGAGGTGAATTGAACATCATTGATGCTTCAAACTTGGATTAAGAACTCCATTTGATACATGCAGGGCATGAGCCTATGACTAATCCTTGATATTTCTCTTATATTGAATATCTTATGTCTTGGATATATTTGCACCTTGCATGTTATCTAACTCATGTAGGTACTTGGATGAATCTAAATCTATGAGATTGCAACTCACTCACATCTTGAGCAATTTCTATATCACCAAGTCTCTACACAATGGTGGATGAAGACAAGGAAGCAGGCAACCATTCAAACATATCCTTTGACAAATTCTATGTTGAGTTTCATGATTGTCATTTTGGATGCACAAGTGCTCTTCCTTGCAAAAACTAACCCATGTAGGTAGATGAACTCAAACTCCAAGTGGTGCTCCCAACTCTTGATGAGCTACATCAACCTTGAGAAACCCATACAAGTTCAACTACATGATCATGATCAACGCCACCACCCAAGGTATGTTATTCCATCTTAGAGAAGCTTTACTCTACGTCATGAGTCAAAGCAACTCGACAAGATGTGAATACATCAAAAAGCTTAGATGAAAAATGGTAACCCCATTTTGAGCTTAAACGATGAGTATGACCTATGATCAAGTGATCTCACTTAACTCCTAAGTCAATATACTCTAACATAGGTGACTTTGTCGCTGACCAATTCTAGATGAAGTTCTCTTGTGTGCTCTCGCATTTGTCGCATTCATAGTTGTTTCCCTCTTCAAATAAAATTCATCTAGACTCCTTCTTTAGTTTCTTCTCTCTTATTTTCTTTTCTGCATTCCTTGCAAATCTTGCAGTTAATTCCTTGCCAATCCTTGTGAGATATTACTTGTCTAGTGAGCTGAGGTGACAAGTGTTTTCTCTGCGATGAACTCGATCTCACCGGTCTGATGCTTTCGGTCCAACCGGATCCTCTCGGTACAACTGAACCATACAACTCGGTGTCACTGATTTCACTACAGGAAAGACATCTTGCCACTTGTTTCTGCATTCTTTTTGATCCAGCTCCACTCAATGAATCTTGTCCTCGACCAGCATTCCATTCAACTTGCTGTTTTGTTCTGTGACTCAAGGACCAAAACCCATCATGACAAAAATCCAGAAGAACCCTTCTTGGAAATTGATGTCAAAGGGGGAGAGAGAGATCACATCAAAGCTTAATCATATCTATAGGGGGAGAGAATACTCAAGGGAAGAAAGAGTAATCATCAAGGACCCCAGATGCTTGGTGTTCAAGAGGAGAGAAGTCACATGTCTTCAAGAGGGGAAAGACATGTTCATATTTGCTCGTTTGCATTAGCTCTGTTTATTTCCTTTGAGCTCTGACTTTGCTCTGATTTTCTGTTCCCTATCTTCTCCCAGTATCACATGCTAGATTCAGGGGGAGCAAGACATCTAAGGGAAGGAAATCCTTGAATTTATTGCACATCTTTACCTTTGGGGACATGTCTATATCCAATGTGGTACCTAGTACTCACTCTACATGTCATCCCAGTCTTGGTACTCTTGTGGTTTCTTCTGTTTGCTCTGGCCAGTAGGGGTATCTGTGTTATCTGAACTTGTTTACGTAGGTTCATCCCATCCTAAGCCAACTCAAGACCACAAGGTAAGTATATGCATCAGATTCATGTGTATGAGAAATTCTTGCTGATGTACATACTGTTTGCAAGAAGGACTCATGAGCATGAAGGTACATTCCTGATATTCACATCAGTTGCTCTGATGCATATAGCCAAGATACATGTAACACATTGCTTACTCTGTCATGTTTATGCATTCACATGCTTCTATATTCCATATTCACATGATTGCATACATGTAGGGGGATCCTATGCATGTTACATGTCTTTCCAAAGCTTTACTTACTATTCTCTATATCTTTATCTAAAGCTTTGATGTATGTTGTCATCAATTACCAAAAAGGGGAGATTGAAAGCACAAGTGCTCTCTAGGTGGTTTTGGTAATTAATGTCAACATATCTCTTGTTGGACTAACACTTTTACCTAGTATGTTTCAGATAAGTTTAACAATGATGTGGCATGGACTAGAGGATGTGGAACCCCTTCAAGATGCTAAGGACAAAAGGATTGGCTCAAGCTCAAAGCTCAAGACTCTACATTTTCTATTTTAGTGATCCAAGATCACATTGAGTCTATAGGAAAAGACAATAATATCAAGGAGGGATGAGGTGTTGCTTAATGAGGCTCTTGCTCAAAATGCTTAGTGATATGCTCCAAAGCCCTCAACTACTTTCTCACATCCACATATGACCTAAACCAAAAGTCAAACTCGGCCCCACCGATTCTTTCTATCTGGCGCCACCGAGTTCAGATGTCATAGACACTGCCACAAACCCTAGGCAAATCGGTCTCACCGATAGGGATCTCGTCTCACCGAGATGGGATTGTAATCTCTCCGTTTCCCTTCGTAACGTTTCGGTCTCACCGAGATGAGCGATTGGTCCCACCCAAATTGCAATGTAAACTCTCTGTTTCCCCTTCATAACGTTTCGGTCTCACCGAGATGAGCGATCGGTCCCACCGAGTTTACCTGACCAACTCTTTGGTTAGCTTATTACCAAAATCAGTCTCACCGAATTTGTGTAATCGGTCTTACCGAGATTATGTTATGCCCTAATCCTAACCATATCAGTCCTACCGAGTTGCATGTCGGTCCCACCGAAAATCCAAACGGTCACTAGCTTTGCTGAATCGGTCCGACCGAGTTTATCAATTCGGTCCAACCGAGATTGACAAGTTGTGTGTAACGGTTAGATTTTGTGTGGAGGCTATATATACCCCTCCACCTCCTCTTCATTCGTGGAGAGAGCCATCAGAATGAACCTACACTTCCAACTTACATTTTTCTGAGGGAGAGCCACCTACACTTGTGTTGAGGCCAAGATATTCCATTCTTACCATATGAATCTTGATCTCTAGCCTTCCCCAAGTTTCTTTCCACTCAAATCTTCTTTCCACCAAATCCATATCCTGTGAGAGAGAGTTGAGTGTTGGGGAGACTATCATTTGAAGCACAAGAGCAGGCAGTTCTTCATCAACACACCATTTGTTACTTCTTGGAGAGTGGTGTCTCCTAGATTGGCTAGGTGTCACTTGGGAGCCTCCGACAAGATTGTGGAGTTGAACCAAGGAGTTTGTAAGGGCAAGGAGATCGCCTACTTCGTGAAGATCTACCGCTAGTGAGGCAAGTCCTTCGTGGGCGACCGCCATGGTGGGATAGACAAGGTTGCTTCTTCGTGGACCCTTCGTGGGTGGAGCCCTCCGTGGACTTGCGCAGCCGTTACCCTTCATGGGTTGAAGTCTCCATCAACGTGGATATACGATAGCACCACCTATCGGAACCACGTCTCAAAAATCTCTGTGTCTCCAAATTGCGTTTGCACACTCTAATCCCATCCCTTTACATTCCTGCAAGTTGCATACTTTACTTTCCGCTGCTCATATACTTTTTGCATGCTTCCTTGATATGTCTTGTGTTTGTTAAACTTGTGCCAAAACTCCACTTCAACTTAAAGAAATTAAAAACTGCAACTTTTGGTACTCAGTGTCTAGTCACCCCCCCTCTAGACACCTCTTCTCGATCCTTTCAGCGGGCGAGCCGCTTCGAACTTCTCCAACACATCTTGGCGCGGAGCACGAACTCGGCCGCGCATTCGAGCCTGCACGCGAGCACGGTGTAGTCCGTCATGAGCTCTTCCGGGAGGCGATGGGCGTGCTGAGCTGGCTCGGAGAAGAGCTTGTGGACATTGACGCCCACCTTGAAACCGAAGGCCTTCGGCTGGCGGATGAATGGCATCAGCTGAAGGTGGCCACCGACCTTGGGTGTCTCCAGCACGAACGTGTTGGGGAACGCAGTAATTTCAAAAAAATTCCTACGCACATGCAAGATCCATCTAGGTGATGCATATCAACAAGAGGGGAGAGTGTTGTCCATGTACCCTCGTAGACCGTAAGCGGAAGTATTATGACAATGCGATTGTTGTAGTCGTATGTCTTCACGATCCGACCAATCCTAGCACCGAAGGTACGGCACCTCGGCGATCTGCCTACATTCAGCTCGGTGACGTTGCACGAACTCTAGATCCAGATGAGTGTCGAGGGAGAGCTTCATCAGCACAACGGTGTGATGACGGTGATGATGAATTTACTGACGCAGGGCTTCGCCTAAGCACTACAACGATATGATCGAGGTGGAAATCTATGGAGGGGGGCACTGCACACGGCTAAGAGATCAACTTGTGTGTCTATGGGGTGCCCCCTCACCCGTATATAAAGGAGTGGAGGAGGGGGAGGGTCGGCCCTCTATGGCGCACCCAAGGGGGGAGTCCTACTCCCGGTGGGAGTAGGATTCCCCCTTTCCCTTGTTGGAGTAGGAGAGAAGGAAGGGGGCGAGAGAGGGAAGGAAGGGGGCCCACCCAGTTCGGATTGGGCTAGGGGGGCGCCCTCCACCTTGGCCTTCCTCTCCTCTCTTCCACTAAGGCCCAATAAGGCCCATATACTCCTCGGGGGGTTCAGTTAACCCCCCGGTACTCCGGTAAATGCCCGAACTCACCCGGAGTCCAAACATAGCCTTCCAATATATCGATCTTTATGTCTCGACCATTCCGAGACTCCTCGTCATGTCCATGATCATATCCGGGACTCCGAACTACCTTCGGTACATCAAAACACATAAACTCATAATACCGATTGTCATCGAACGTTAAGCGTGCGGACCCTACGGGTTCGAGAACTATGTAGACATGACCGAGGCTCATCTCCAGTCAATAATCAATAGTGGAACATAGATGCTCATATTGGTTCCTACATATTCTACGAAGATCTTTATCGGTCAAACCGCATAACAACATACTTTGTTCCCTTTGTCATTGGTATGTTACTTGCCTGAGATTCGATCGTCGGTATCTCAATACCTAGTTCAATCTCGTTACCAGCAAGTCTCTTTACTCGTTCCATAATGCAACATCCCGTAACTAACTCATTAGTCACATTGCTTGCAAGGCTTATAGTGATGTGCATTACCGAGAGGGCCCAGAGATAACTCTCCGATACCCAGAGTGACAAATCCTAATCTCGATCTATGCCAACTCAACAAACACCATCGGAGACACCTATAGAGCATATTTATAGTCACCCAGTTACGTTGTGACGTTTGATAGCACACTAAGTGTTCATCCGGTATTCGGGAGTTGCATAATCTCATAGTCATAGGAACATGTATAAGTTATGGAGAAAGCAATAGCAATAAACTAAACGATCAAAGTGTTAAGCTAACGGGTGGGTCAAGTCAATCACATCATTCTCTAATGATGTGATCCCGTTCATCAAATGACAACTATTTGTCCATGGCTAGGAAACTTAACCATCTTTGATCAATAAGCTAGTCAGGTAGAGGTATACTAGTGACACTCTATTTGTGACGCCCTGAGACCGATGAGCCAGGTGTCGCCCAGTTATTCGTTGTTGTTGCCTTGGCATTTGCTTGCGTGTTGCATTTAATCATGTCATCATGTGCATTGCATCATCATGTTTTCAAAACTTGCATCCTTCCCGGTCTCCTCGTTCTCTTCGTAGACCGTTCTGAGCTCAACCACACTCGCACGCGCCCACGGCATGTCCGAAATAGTATTTTATAAGTGGCTGAAAAATATTCTCGGATTGGGTTGAAAGCTGGCATGCGGTGTTGTTATGTTGTCAGTAGGACGACTACCAAGTTTCATCGCATTCGGAGTGCATTTGATGCCCCAACGGATAAGTATAGCGGCAATAGTAGCTGGTCTTTTCGTCAGACGTTTTCGGTCTCCGGAAACCGCTGCCGGGTCTCTCTCTCTCTTCTGTTCTCTCAGCCTGAGGCCTTCTTCATAGTCCTCAACCTACCACCAGGCCCAACCTAACCTCTCTCATCAGCCCGCGACCCTCCTCGCGCGCGCTGTCCCGGACCCGACCCGGACAGTCGTCACTGTTGGATCCGGATCGTCCCCAAACATCTATAAAGCATCTCCGTTTTTTATTTGGACTCCCCTAAGTCATTTATTCTCGACCGTCCGATTTAATCGGAGGGTCCAAATGTAACCCTATTTTTCCATATATAGACCCACCTGCCTAATCCCTAAAATCTAGGACATTTGTCCCTTGGCCCGCCGCCACCGCATCCTCATCGGGATCCATCCCGAGCCAACCCGCGCCTCCTTCCCCCCTCATTTTCAGCACCACACCATCCCACCTCCTCCTCTTGATCCCCTCCTCCCGAGCCTCGCCGGACTGCACTCCCGTCGTGGACCAGCAGGGCGTCAAGCCCATCCGGATGCTGCTGCTGTTGCTTCCGTCGTGCCTCGTCATTGCCGCCTCTCCATTCACGCCGCCGCGCTCAGGCTCCACCGTCCAAGTCTGCGGCCCCCTGCCCATGTCGCCACCACTGTTGACCTCTGTCAGTTGACCTCCTCGAGCACCCGCGCCGGCCAGGTTGCCTCATCTCCTCCAGCTCTCCCTCCGCTCCTCTCTTTCTCTAACCTCTCAGTCTCTTGTTTGAAATTCTCCCCCGCCATGGCCTTGCAGCTCCCGCAGTCGTGCTGCTTTGTCCATAGCCGTCTTCGGCAGATCTGACCTCCCCGTCGCGTCGCCCGCTGGATCCGCGCTGCCGGCCCCTCATCGGAGTCGCGCCAAGTTCCCCCACATCGCGCCGCCGCACCCCTCGCCGTTCATCTACTTCTTGGATTCGTCCTTCTTCCTTGCAGGATCTCAGGCAAGGTGACCATACCCTCGAAATCACTTCTATCTTTGCTTGCTTAGTTGCTCGCTCTATTGCTATGCCGCGTTACCTACCACTTGCTATATCATGCCTCCCATTTTGCCATGTCAGCCTCTAACCCACCTTTCCTAGGAAACCGTTGTTTGGCTATGTTACCGCTTTGCTCAGCCCCTCTTATAGCGTTGCTAGTTGCACGTGAAGATGAAGTTTGTTCCTTGTTGGAACATGGGTTTTGTTGGGATATCATTATTATATCTTGTTTACTTTAATGCACCTATATACTTGGTAAAGGGTGGAAGGCTCAACATTATGCCTGGTGTTTTGTTCCACTCTTGCCGCCCTAGTTTCCGTCATACCGGTGTTATGTTCCTTGATTTTGCGTTCCTTACGCGGTTGGGTTATAATGGGAACCCCTTGACAGTTCGCCTTGAATAAAACTCCTCCAGCAAGTCCCAACCTTGGTTTTACCATTTGCCACCTAAGCCTTTTTCCCTCGGGTTTCCGTAGCCCGAGGGTCATCTTTATTTAACCCCCCCCCCCGGGCCAGTGCTCCTCTGAGTGTTGGTCCAAAATAGGGCACCGTGCACGGCCGTCCCTTGGCAACTTGGGTTACGTTGGCTCCTGTACACTTAGCTTATCCGGTGCGCCCTGAGAACGAGATATGTGCAGCTCCTATCGGGATTTGTCAGCACATTCGAGTGGCTTTGCTGGTCTTGTTTTACCATTGTCGAAATGTCTTGTAACCGGGATTCCGAGTCTGATCGGGTCTTCCCGGGAGAAGGAATATCCTTCGTTGACCGTGAGAGCTTGTGATGGGCTAAGTTGGGACACCCCCGCAGGGTTTTGAACTTTTGAAAGCCGTGCCCGCGGTTATGGGCAGATGGGAATTTGTTAATGTCCGGTTGTAGAGAACTTGACACTTAACTTAATTAAAATGCATCAACCACGTGTGTAGCCGTGATGGTCTCTTTCCGGTGGAGTCCGGGAAGTGAACGCGGCTTTGGTGTTATGTTTGGACGTAAGTAGTTTCAGGATCACTTCTTGATCACTTCTAGTTTCACGACCATTGCTTTGCTTCTCTTCTCGCTCTCATTTGCATATGTTAGCCACCATATATGCTAGTGCTTGCTGCAGCTCCACCTCATTACCCCTTTCCTACCCATAAGCTTAAATAGTCTTGATCTCACGGGTGTGAGATTGCTGAGTCCTCGTGGCTCACAGATACTTCCAAACAGTTGCAGGTGCCGATGATATCCAGTGCAGATGACGCAACTGAGCTCAAGTGGGAGCTCGATGAAGATCATTTTCATTGTGTTGTTTCGTTTCCAGTGATCAGTAGTGGAGCCCAGTTGGGGCGATCGGGGATCTATGCATTAGGGGTTGTCTTCCTTTATTTGGTTCCGTAGTCGGACCTTGATTGTATCTAGATGATGTAATGCTATTTTTATGTATTGTGTGAAGTGGCGATTGTAAGCCAACTCTTTATCCCTTTCTTATTCAGTACATGGGATGTGTAAAGATTACCCCTCTTGCGACATGCCTGCTATGCGGTTTAGCCTCTAAGTCGTGCTCCGACACGTGGGAGATATAGCCGCATCATGGGTGTTACACTGTTTGTCTATGTATTCACACATGTACCAAGTTTCCGGTTAATACAATTCTAGCATGAATAATAAACATTTATCATGATATAAGGAAATACAAATAACAAATTTATTATTGCCTCTAGGGAATATTTGCTTCAGTCTCCCACTTGCACTAGAGTCAATAATCTAGATTACATTGTAATGATTCTAACACCCATGGAGTTTTGGTGCTGATCATGTTTTGCTCATGAGAGAGGCTTAGTCAACGGGTCTGCAACATTCAGATCCATATGTATCTTGCAAATCTCTATGTCTCCCTCCTTGACTTGATCGCAGATGGAATTGAAGCATCTCTTGATGTGCTTGGTTCTCTTGTGAAATCTAGATTCCTTTGCCAAGGCAATTGCACCAGTATTCTCACAAAAGATTTTTCATTGGACCCGATGCACTAGGTATGACACCTAGATCGGATATGAACTCCTTCATCCAGACTCCTTCATTTGCAGCTTCCGAAGCAGCTATGTACTCCGCTTCACACATAGATCCCGCCAAGATGCTCTACTTGGAACTGCACCAACTGACAGCTCCACCATTTCATAAAAATATGTATCTGGTTTGTGACTTAGGGTCATCCGGATTAGTGTCAAAGCTTGCATCGACATAACCGTTTACGATGAGCTCTTTGTCACCTCCATAAACGAGAAACATATCCTTAGTCCTTTTCAGGTATTTCAGGATGTTCTTGACCACTGTCCAATGATCCACTCCTGGATTACTTTGGTACCTCCCTGCTAAACTAATATCAAGGCACACATCATGTCTGGTACACAGCATTGCATACATGATAGAACCTATGGCTGAAGCATAGGGAATGACTTTCATTTTCTCTCTATCTTCTGCAGTGGTTGGGTATGAGTCTGACTCAATTTCACACCTTGTAACACAAGCAAGAACCCTTTCTTTGCTTGATCCATTTTGAACTTCTTCAAAACTTTATCAAGGTATGTGCTTTGTGAAAGTCCAATTAAGCGTCTTGATCTATCTCTATAGATCTTGATGCCCAATATATAAGCAGCTTTATTCAAGTATCCTTTTATGCTATTCAGAAATTCAGTATCATCTCCGATCAGCAATATGTCATCTACATTTAATATTAGAAATGCTACAGAGCTCCCACTCACTTTCTTGTAAATATAGGCTTCTCCAAAAGTCTGTATAAAACCATATGATTTGATCACACTATCAAAGCGTATATTCCAACTCCGAGAGGCTTGCACCAGTCCATAAATGGTTTGCTGGAGCTTGCACACTTTGTTAGCACCTTTTGGATCGACAAAACCTTTTGGTTGCATCATATACAACTCTTCTTTAAGATATCCATTGACGAATGCAGTTTTGACATCCATTTGCCAAATTTCATAATAATAAAATGCGGCAATTGCTAGCATGATTCGGATGGACTTAAGCATCGCTACGGGCGAGAAGGGCTCGTCGTAGTCAACTCCTTGAACTTGTCGAAAACCTTTTGCAACAAGTCGAGCTTTGTAGACAGTAACATTAACGTCAGCGTCAGTCTTCTTCTTGAAGATCCATTTATTCTCTATGGCCTGCCGATCATCGGGTAAGTCAACCAAAGTCAACACTTTGTTCTCATACATGGATCCCATCTTAGATTTCATGGCCTCGAGCCATTTTTCGAAATCTGGGCTCATCATCGCTTCCTCATAGTTCGTAGGTTCATCATGGTCAAGTAACATGACATCCAGAATAGTATTACCATACCACTCGGGTGCGGATCTTACTCTGGTTGACCTACGAGGTTCGATAGTAACTTGATCAGAAGTTCCATGGTCATCATCATTTGCTTCCTCACTTACTGGTGTAGGAATCACAGGAACTAATTTCTGTGATGAACTACTTTCCAATAAGGGAGCAGGAACAATTACCTCGTCAAGTTCTACTTTCCTCCCACTCACTTCTTTCGAGAGAAACTCCTTCTCTAGAAAGGATCCATTCTTAGCAACGAATATCTTGCCCTCAGATCTGTGATAGAAGGTGAACCCAACAATCTCCTTTGGGTATCCTATGAAGACACATTTCTCCGATTTGGGTTCGAGCTTATCAGGTTGAAGCTTTTTCACATAAGCATCGCAACTCCAAACTTTAAGAAACGACAACTTGGGTTTCTTGCCAAACCACAGTTCATAAGGCGTCATCTTAATGGATTTCGATGGTGCGCTATTTAACATGAATGGATCCATCTCTAAAGCATAACCCCAAAACGATAGTGGTAAATCAGCAACAGACATCATAGATCGCACCATATCTAATAAAGTGCGGTTACGATGTTCAGACACACCATTAAGCTATGGTGTTCCAGGCGGCGTGAGTTGCGAAACTATTCTCCATTGTTTCAAATGAAGACCAAACTCGTAACTCAAATATTCTCCTCCACGATCAGATTGTAGAAACTTAATTTTCTTGTTACGATGATTTTCCACTTCACTCTGCAATTCTTTGAACTTCTCAAATGTTTCAAACTTATGTTTCATCAAGTAGATATACCCATATCTGCTTAAATCATCTGTGAAGGTAAGAAAATAACGATACCCGTCGTGAGCATCAACACTCATCGGACCGCATACATTAGTATGTATTATTTCCAACAAGTATGTTCTCGCTCCATTGTTCCAAAGAACGGAGTCTTAGTCATCTTTCCCATGAGGCATGGTTCACAAGCATCAAGTGATTCCAAAAGGCCATCAACATGGAGTTTCTTCATGCGCTTTACACCAATATGACCTAAACGGTAGTGCCAAAAATAAGTTGCACTATCATTATTAAGCTTATATCTTTTGGCTTCAATACTATGAACATGTGTATCACTACTATCAAGTTTTAGTAAAAAATAGACCACTCATCAAGGGTGCATGACCATAAAAGAAATTATTCATATAAATAGAACAACCATTATTCTCTGATTTAAATGAATAACCGTCTCGCATCAAAAAAGATCCAGATATAATGTTCATGCTCAACGCTGGCACCAAATAACGATTATTTAGGTCTAAAACTAATCCCGAAGGTAGATGTAGAGGTAGCGTGCCGACGACGGTCACATCGACTTTGGAACCATTTCCCACGCGCATTGTCACATCGTCCTTAGCCAATCTTCGCTTAATCCGTAGCCCCTGTTTCGAGTTGCAAATATTAGCAACATAACCAGTATCAAATACCCAGGCGCTACTGCGAGCATTAGTAAGCTACACATCAATAACATGTATATCAAATTTACCTTTCACTTTGCCATCCTTTTTCTCTGCCAAATACTTGGGGCAGTTCCGCTTCCAGTAACCAGTTCCTTTGCAGTAGAAGCACTCAATCTCAGGCTTAGGTCCAGACTTGGGCTTCTTCACTTGAGCAGGAACTTGCATGCTGCTCTTCTTGAAGTTCCCCTTCTTCCCTTTACCCTTTTTCTTGAAACTGGTGGTCTTCTTGACCATCAACACTTGATGCGTCTTCTTGATTTCTACCTCCGCAACCTTTAGCATTGCGAAGAGCTCGGGAATTGTCTTATCCATCCCTTGCATATTATAGTTCATCATGAAGCTCTTGTAGCTTGGTGGCAGTGATTGAAGAACTCTGTCAATGACACTATCATCTGGAAGATTAACTCCCAATTGAGTCAAGTGGTTGTGGTACCCAGACATTCTGAGTATATGTTCACTGGCAGAACTATTCTCCTCCATTTTGCAGCTGTAGAACTTATTGGAGACTTCATATCTCTCAATCCGGGCATTTGCTTGAAATATTAAATTCAACTCCTAGAACATCTTATATGCTCCATGACATTCAAAACGTCGTTGAAGTCCCGGTTCTAAGCCGTAAAGCATGGCACACTGAACTATTGAGTAGTCATCAGCTTTGCTCTGCCAGACGTTCATAACATCTGGTGTTGCTCCTGCAGGGTGTTTGTCACCTAGCGGTGCTTCTAGGACGTAATTCTTCTTTGCAACAATGAGGATAATCCTCAAGTTACGGACCCAGTCCGTGTAATTGCTACCATCATCTTTCAACTTAGCTTTCTCTAGGAACGCATTAAAATTCAACGGAACAACAGCACGGGCCATCTATCTACAACAACATAGACATGCAAAATACTATCAGGTACTAAGTTCATGATAGATTAAAGTTCAATTAATCATATTAGTTAAGAACTCCCACTTAGATAGACATCCTCTAATCATCTAAGTGATCGCGTGATCCATATCAACTAAACCATGTCTGATCATCAGCTGAGATGGAGTAGTTTTCGATGGTGAACATCACTATGTTGATCATATCTACTATATGATTCACACTCGACCTTTCGGTCTCAGTGTTACGAGGCCATATCTGCATATGCTAGGCTCGTCAAGTTTAACCCGAGTATTCCATGTGTGCAAAACTGGATTGCACCCGTTGTATGTGAACGTAGAGCTTATCACGCCAGATCATCACATGGTGTCTCGGCACGATGAACTATAGCAATGGTGCCTGCTCAGGGAGAACACTTGTACCTTGAAATTTAGTGAGAGATAGTCTTATAATGCTACCGCCGAACTAAGCAAAATAAGATGCATAAAGGATAAACATGACATGCAATCAATATAAGTGATATGATATGGCCATCATCATCTTGTGCCTTTGATCTCCATCTCCAAAGCACCATCATGATCACCATCATCACCGGCTTGACACCTTGATCTCCATCGAAGCATCGTTGTTGTCTTGCTAACTATTGCTTCTACGACTATTGAGGGAGTCCTGGATTAAGGGGTCCTCGGATGACCAGACTATGTAACATGGGCCGGACTAATGGGCTACGAAGATACAAGACATAGGACTTCCTCCCGTGTCCGGATGGGACTCTCCTTTGCATGGATGGCAAGCTTGGCGATCGGATATGTAGATTCCTTCCTTCGTGAACCGACTCTGTACAACCCTAGGCCCCTCCGGTGTCTATTTAAACTGAAGGGTTTAGTCCGTAGAGGTAATCACAATCATACAGGCTAGACTTCTAGGGTTTAGCCACAACGATCTCATGGTAGATCAACTCTTGTAATCCTCATACTCATCAATATCAATCAAGCAGGACGTAGGGTATTACCTCCATCAAGAGGGCCCGAACCTGGGTAAAATATCGTGTCCCATGCCTCCTGTAACCATCGACCTTAGACGCATAGTTTGGGACCCCCTACCCGAGATCCGCCGGTTTTGACACCGACATTGGTGCTTCCATTGAGAGTTCCGATGCGTTATCACCAAAAGGTTCTATGGCTCCATCAATCATCTACAACAACGCTGCCGTGGGGGAGGTTTTCCTCCCCGGTCAGATCTTTGTGTTCAGTGGCTTCGCATTGCGGACCAACTCGCTTGGCCATATAGAGCAGATCGACAGCTACGCCCCAGGTCACTAGATTAGTTTTGGAAACTTGGATTATGTCGCTGACATCCGAGGAGACTTGTTCTTCCAAGGATTCATGACCCCAACTTCCGCTCTGGCCTTAGAGCCGGAGCGCGTCGCCAGGTCTGAAAACGGGATTTATAAACCCGCCAGGCTATCTGTGGCCACTAAGCCCAGTACGGGAGAGCCGGAGGAAGCGGTGTCGCTGGCAACTATCAAAAAGCCGAACTCTTCCCCGGACACTGGCTCCGAACTCTCGGAGTCAGCATCGTGTGAGCTCGGCCGAGGAATCCCCTTCCCGCCGTAGTCCATGGATTCTCTTCTCCTTGGATAACCTCGCCTTTAAGTGAGGCTCTGGAATTGATGCGATCCCTTGTCATCACGAAGGAGCAATGTCCGAACTACACCTAGCCCGGACTAGGGGCTGAGAACGGGGAATTTTACGTCCCACCCACCACCCACTTCATCGCCACTGTCGAGGACTTAACTGACATGCTTGATTACGGCTCCGAAGATATCGACGGTATGGACGACGATGCCGGAGAAGAGCAGGCCCAAAACCCGCCGTTTACTGGACGTTGGACGTCCACCTCTTTGTATGACGTGTACATGGTGGATACACCCAAGGAGGGTGACGACTATAATGAGAAAAATCCAGTAAAGGACAAACCTCCCGGCATACAACCAAAACACCGACGACGCCGCTCTAAATCACGCCGCATCAAAGACAGCTATACCGGCACGAGAGATAATAATACTCCGGATGATGCTGAAGACCAAGAAAACCCCGTCGAGAAAAACTCTGAACAAGAAGATTAGGAGGATGGGCAAGTTAGCCCTGATGAATAGGCCGCAAACAAAGACTCGGAGGACAGTAATTACCTCCCACTCTCTGAGGATAAGGTGAGCCTCGGCGATGAAGACTTTATCGTGCCTGAGGAACCCCTCAAGCAGGAGCGCTTTAAGCAACGGCTAATAGTCACTGCAAGGAGTCTGAAAAGAAACAACAGCAACTTCAAGCTGATCAAGATCTACTCAACGACAGATGGACTAATGTCCCGGCAGCCGAGGAATACGGCCTCGTGCGCCCAACCAAAAGTTACCCAAAGCGTAAATTGCTACCTCAATTCGATGATGAGGCACTTGAGCCCTTACCAGCAACATGTAATGCGGCTGACCGACCACCACGTGGCCGGGACAAAACGGCAACTCAAGCCGATCACCGGCCCATACTATCTCGCCGTAAAGGTAGAGACACAACGACTCGGGGATACACATATGACCTACCGCAGGACCTGAAGAATAGAGCCGGTCCGGCCAGGTCGATCTACGGATCGCAGTTGCGTTCCTCGACGCACGACGATAGCTATCAAGCTAAACATGACAAGCATACTCACGCCCAGGCTGAAAGCCGCAAACGGAATCCATCCGAACTATGTCGCGACCTGGCCCGATATAGAGGCGCCGCACACCCCCTCTGCTTCACTGATGAAGTAATGGAGCATGAATTTCCAGAAGGGTTTAAACCTATAAATATTGAATCATATGATGGAACAACAGATCCCACATTATGGATTGATGACTTTCTTCTCCATATTCATATGGCCCGCAGTGACGATCTTCATGCCATCAAATACCTCCTGCTAAAACTCAAGGGACCAACTCGGCACTGGTTGAACAGCCTGCCCGAAAATTCCATTGGCAGCTGGGAGGACTTGGAAGACGCCTTCCGCGACAACTTCCAAGGCACATACGTCCGACCCCCGGATGCGGACGACTTAAGTCACATAGTTCAACAGCCCGGAGAGTCTGCTAGGAAATTCTGGACAAGGTTCTTAACTAAAAAGAACCAGATCATCGACTGCCCGGATGCCGAAGCCCTAGCGGCCTTTAAGCACAACATCTGCGATGAATGGCCCACCCGACACCTTGGCCAAGAAAAGCCGAAGTCCATGGCGGCCCTCACGACACTTATGACCCGCTTTTGTGCGGGCGAAGATAGTTGGCTAGCCCGTACTAATCATAATGCAAGTGAACCTGGCACCTCTGAAGGCAAGAATAGCAATGGCAAGCCCCGATGCAACAGGCATAAGCGTCAAAACAATGGCAACGGTACTGATGACACGGCGGTCAATGCTGGATTGAGTGGCTCCAAGTCCGATCAGCGGAAGAAGCCATATAAAAGGAACAATTCGGGCTCTTCCAGCCTGGACCGCATACTCGATCGTCCATGTCAGATCCACGGCACCCCTGATAAACCAGCCAATCATACCCACCAGAGTTGTTGGGTCTTCAAACATGCCGGCAAGTTAAATGCCGAAGACAAGGAGAAGGGGTCGCAAAGCGAGAATGACGACGAGGAGCCCCGTCCGCCGAACATGGGGTGTTAGAAGAAGTTTCCCCCAGGTTAAAATGGTGAACATGATATACGTTACCCATATCCCCAAGAGGGAGCGCAAACATGCGCTCAGGGACATCTGTGCGATAGAGCTAGTCGCCTAAAAAATTTAACCCATGGTTGTCCTGTCCGAGCACCTTCGATCGCAGGGATCATCCGACTAGTATCCGTCATGGCGGCTCAGCCGCATTGTTTCTCGACCCAATCATTGATGGATTCCACCTCACGCGAGTCCTCATGGACGGCGGCAGCAACCTCAACCTCCTCTATCAGGATACAGTCCGCAAAATGGGCATCGATCCATCAAGGATCAAGCCCACAAAAACTACCTTTAAAGGAATAATACCAGGTGTAGAGGCCCGCTGCACGGGTTCAATCACATTGGAAGTTGTCTTCGGATCCCCGAACAACTTTCGAAGTGAAGAATTGATCTTTGACATCGTCCCCTTCCGAAGTGGCTATCATGCACTGCTTGGACGAACTGCATTTGCTCGATTCAATGCGGTGCCACACTATGCTTACCTCGAACTTAAGATGCCCAGACCACGCGGTGTCATAACAGTTAATGCAAACACGGAGCGCTCCCTCCGTACTGAGGAGCACATCGCGGCCCTAGCAGCAGAAGTACAAAGCGGCCTTATCGAGCAAAACCATAATTCGGTGGCCAAGCTCCTAGACACTGTCAAACGAGTCTGGACTACTCTGCAGCAGGACAGTCCAGTCCATCAGGAGCTCGACTAGCAATTCGGCCTCCGTCTCAGTCCCGACTAAATGATGGCGTACGTACCGCGCGCACATAACTACACACTCAAAATACCATGGGCATAGACGGAGCCGTAACTTGATTGTGGTCCATCATACGACTCCCACACATACTTTTCCATTTCTTTTTTACTATTTTTTGGTCTCTTCTCCACAGGCCCCTCTCAACAGCCTGATCACCGGTCCTTTCGATGGACGGATATACCAAGGCGGCAAGCAGCACAAGCGTATGGGGGAATCTCTAGATGTTCTTCTTGACGATCATTCTACCTGTTTTCAGGACCCGCATGCAGCTGCCCCTTGGTCTTGGCATGTTAAATAGCCATGTTTCTTATCGCACTATTTGTACAAATACGCTTTGACGTATTACTCAAATTATAATGGAAACAGTTTGCAGCCCAACCTACGTGGCACGAGCTTACTACTTCATTTTATTCCGCTATTCTTATGGATTGCACCCGTACACTTTGGTACGCTTTAATTCGCTAGGGGATTTATTATGCTCCATACTATGGCAACAAAGTCCGAACACTTTTTCAGTACAGTTCGGCACCCCAAATTTTAGCATTATATGGATCGGCTCCGAATCATGTCTTTGGTCAATAGTTGGGTTGCTCGGCTCCTGTGCTTGCGACCTTACGTTCCGTCCTATCGGCTAGGGTAGTAAAGGGAGAACTACTACGATTGTGTTTCTGGTTTATCTGAGCAAACACCTCAGTAGAGAAAGCCGAAAACTGACTGTCATGATACGACGAGAGCTGGTCAGCTATTCGGAGGTTACAAATCTTTTGCGAATTTTTTTTGCATTATGCGACGAATCGGCCTTTACCCAATCAGGTGTCTATAGCACCCTAGTCCGAATTAAATACTAACTAGGGGTTGTGCCTACTTTTCTATTGTCTACAACACCCTAGTCCGGATTAAATACTAACTAGGCTCCATGCCTACTTTTCTATTGTCAAACTCCTATGGCTAAGTGAGGGTGATAAAGCCACGTAGTCCGATTGCCTGGTTCGTTGCGTTAAACACCTCCTTCAAGGACCAAACTCTTGGATCAAGATTGTTTAGATTCCATCTCGAACACCCACGTACTACCTACGTGGGGGCTGAAGTCGACGACTGGCCATCCCTCAGTTTTAACAAAACGGCCGCACAGGAGGTAAAATTTTCAAACAACAAACATTATATTACATAACGGATTTGTTTCATAATACAGGAAGGGATAAGATGAATGACTTCATTCAAAGATAATGTCTTTCAAACACTGGCCCTCTACAATGCAGGATCCCTTTAGGACATCATCAAAATACTGCTAGGGCGTGCGGTGCTCCTTGCCCGCGGGTGGTCCCTCGGTCGCGAGCTTGACGGCGTCCATCTTCGCCCACCGCACCTTGACACGGGCGAAGGCCATCCGCGCACCTTGAATGTAGACCGACCACTTGACGGTGTCAAGCCGAGGGCAGGCATTGACCATCCGCTTCACAAGCCCGAAGTAGTTGTTGGGTATGGCGTCGGTAGGCCATAGACGGATTATCAAATCCTTCAGGGCCAGTTCAGCCACCCTATGCAGTTCGGTCAGCTGTTTCACCTGATCGTTAAAGGGCATCGGATGCTCTGGCGCAAGGTATTGTGACTAGAACAGCTTCTCCGTTGAGCTCCCTTCTTCGGCTCAGAAGAATTCCGCAGCATCAGCAACACTGCATGGCAGATCCACAAACGCCCCGGGAGAACTCCAAATCCAGGTTAGTAAGAGGAACCTTTTCTTCACATACTTGCTCTACATAATAAAGGCCTTACCCGTCACGATTTTTCTAGCCTCCTGGATTTCCTGGAGGGCGCCCTAGGCTTCAACCCGGGCATCGTGAGCGCTTTGGCGGGCCTTGGCAAGTTCGGACTCTTGATCCGCAATATTGCGCTCCAAGGACTCACATTTCTTCACGGTGTCCTGGAGCTCCTGCTGGACCTCACCAACCCTGGCCTCGTGTTTCTCACGAGCGGCTTGTTCCTTTGCCGCTCTCTCCAAGGCTTCGACCAGTGCCTTCTTGAGGGTCTCCACCTTGGTCGCCGCTCCTACAAAATATTATGCCACCATGGTCAACACAAATTATTCATCATTTCTGAACCTACACAAGGTCGTTGCATACCTTGATGGTCTTCTAGCTATTTTTCACGTGGCCAAGCTCTTCCTCGGTCCGCACCAGACTCTGCTTCAGTCCGGAGACCACAGCAGCATGAGAGGTCGCAGCCAGCAAAGACGCCTGCTTGTTCACATAGAAATGTATGGTTAGTCTCTTGCGAAAATTAAGTTGATCCTCTGTCCGGCTTTTCTTTTCGAACACCGAACAGTGTCTCAGGGGCTACTGTCTATACTATGGCATTCCTTTTGCATAAATTGTGTTTTTATACCTCAAAGCCTGTTAGAAGGCTTGTGCAGGCTTCGGTAAGTCTGCTCTTTGCGGACTGAATCCTCTCAACCACCGTACCCATGAGGGTACGGTGTTCCTCAACAATGGAAGCGCTTTGCAGTGCTTCCAGTAGAGTATCCGGTGCCTCTAGATGGACAGAGGTCACCGGTGGAATCGATGCACCTCCTTCTTTCGAAGGAGGCTGCTTGCCGGATTTCGGAGCCGTATAGGTCTCCGGAATTGTATTCGGCTGGGGGCGGATTGGATATGGCCCCCATCGCCAGTCTCCATGGGGATTTGCTCCCCCATGTGTCCGGCGGCCGAGGGTTCACCCTCTGGCGCCACCCTGACGGCCTCCTGCGTCTCTCCCTTGCCTGGGGAGGTCTTTCGAGACATCACCTCGGTGTCGTCCATGGCCTTGGGAGAAGAGGCCGCCCGAAGGGACCCGCTGTCCATCACCTTCAGATCCAGGGAATTCCCCGAAGATGAGGATCACTGGAGGTCAGAATGAGCCGGATTGCAGCGCATGATTCAACATGTTAAAGCCATGAAGTAAAGGAGCTGGATATGTGTGTGTGTCTTTGAGTACTTACGATTCGGCCAGGGGCTTATCCCTGGGGTGCCACTCAGAGCTGATATCAATGTCCCATGCAGAGTTGTCCGTGAGGGAAACCTTCCCCTTCTTGGACGCCTTTGCCTCCAGATGCATGGAGGACACCCTTTTCTTCCTTCCCTCCTCTGGGGGAGAGTTGCTTTCCTCCTCCTCATCGTCGTCCTCAGTGTGGGAGGAGTGGGTCTCGGCATCTTCGGATGTCACGCCCGAAGTGCCCTTATGGCGGAGACCACTCCTGGTCTCCTTGGCCTTCTTCTCTGGTGCTTGGTAGGGCGCTGGAACTAGCATCTTCATCAGAAGAGGGATCGCTGGGTCTTCGAGCAGTGGAGCCGGACACTGGATCCGCTCCGCCTTTTTTGTCCAGCCTTGAAAAACTAAATGGAGAATCTTAGGCGTCTCCCTTGAGTATGTAAGTAAAGGATACACCTTGAAATACGAAAGACTTACTGAATTGGTGGGATGGGCCAGGTCGTTGTCGGCGTTCTGGGAAAGGGGGTCCCCAGACTTGCTTGCCTGCGGCCCACGGCGTGGCTCTGCGAGCGGGCCTGTACGGCCCATCTTCACCAGCAAGGACGCAAGACCCTCGCGAGGGGCCAAGCCTCGCGAGGCGGACGACACAAGACCTCCTCAGGAGCGGCCTCACCAGGCTGGCTCGCGAGTGGCGGAGAGTTCAAGGCCAGGCGAACCTCGCGAGGTTCTAGTGAGGTGAGCCACGACGACCAAGGCCAGGCAGGCGCCAGCATGCATAGTGTCCTTGTTTCCTCTTCGGTGCTAAGGAAGTGTCGTGGTTCTAAGTCTGACAGTAGAATAGGGGCGGTAGGGATGTAGAGGCAAGATCCTAGCTATGGAGGAGTTGTACACGCGAGATTTACGAGTTCAGGCCCTTCTCGGAGGAAGTAACAGCCCTACGTCTCAGAGCCCGGAGGCAGTCGATTGGATTATATGCGTGTGAGTTACAGGGGGTGCGAACCCCTGTGCCTAAGGAGGGGGTGGCTTATATAGAGTTTGCCAGACCCCTCCAGCCCTGAGTTACAAAGGGTTTAAGGTACATGAAGATGAGGACGTTACTGGTAATGCCCGCAATAAAGATACATAATGACCATTAAAGCTATGACTTAATTCCTGGCCGTTGCGGAGTTGAGTGGCTCTAGATCTTCTAATAGTCGAGTGATTGTCCATACGGTCAAGTGTCTTCAAGACTGTCGAGTGGAACATAGCTTCATGGTCGAGTGGATGATGATTTTTCTTTGAATGCTTCTGGTTCTTTTAGAGATGTCCTTGGGGAGGGTATCTTGGACAGATCCATGACCCTACCCTATGTACATAGCTTCATCATTAGCCCCCGAATGGATCAGGGTTTGAGTGAGGAAGGAGTTGAGAACACTTCCGACTCATTTTTCATGCTATGAGTATATCTTGTTCTGGATCAATGAACTGAGGTGACGACACCAACTTCTTTTTCAGACGCCTTGATCCATTCTTAGTTTTTGTCGAGTGAACTTTTACTGAAGAGTTTTGAGTGATGATGTGGAGGATGTCTTCCGTCTGACAAGTTGTTCTGCTGTCCGCGGATTTCGCGGGATTCGAATTTTGGGAAGCACGCCGGGCGGGGGAGGCTGCGGTAATCGGGACGGATTAGGTAGGTTGCCTCGAGCCCCGTGCCACATTTTTTGCCACGTATCACGCGCGCGACTGTTGTGGGATTTCATAAGATCGTTCGGGCCTACCAGTCAGTCACTCGGAAGTGTCCCTATAAAAGGCACCGGACTGGGCTTTTGAACAGTGAGCCCTCATTCTCCTTCTTCCTCCTTAGATTTCTCCGCCGCAACTGGTTCTGCTCTCGGCGTCGTAGCCCCGCTCGGACTCGATTCGCTGCCATGGGGAAGGAGAAGACGGTGGCGTTGGAGCATGCAAAGAAGGCGACAACGAAGGCGAAGGGGAAGAGGACCAGCCGGGGTGGATCCTCATCATGGTCCGGCCTGCCGCCTGGCTGGATCCAGTGTGACTGGATCCGCTCGACGATCAACCAAGACGACATCGACAATCTGGTTGAGGGCGGACAGATCCCTCACCAATCGGCGCGGCTCCCGGGGAATGAGACCGAGCTGCAACCGTAGGAGGGTGAGTGCGTCCTCCTCGCCACTCATGTCGACCGCGGGTTTTCTTTGCCTCCCCACCCTTTCTTTCGTGGTTTCTTGAACTTCTTCGGGGCTCAACTCCACCACTTTACTCCAAACACCATCGTGTACCTTGCTGCTTTCGTGTCCATGTGCGAGAATTTCTTGGGCTGCCGACCGCACTGGGGTCTCTTCAAGCACATATTCACATGTCGCTCCCAGACGGTCAAGAAGGCCAACCCGAGTGATGAGAGGACGCACGTGATACAGATGTGCGGGGGCCTTGGAATCCAAATGAGGAACAAGAGCACCTTCCCAGCTATGATCCTTCCTGACTCGGTCTGGGGCTGGCAGTCGACCTGGTTTTACTACAAGGACCAGCCGATGATACGTCCATTTTGCATCAAGCTTTTATATCGATATTTATTGTATTATGGGCTGTTATTTCACATTATGTCACAATACTTATGGCTATTCTCTCTTATTTTACAAGGTTTACATAAGGAGGGAGAATGCCGGCAGCTGGAATTCTGGGCTGGAAAAGGAGCAAATATTAGAGACCCATTCTGCACAACTCCAAAAGTCCTGAAACTCCACGGAATACCTTATAATAAATAATGAAAAATCCTCGCCAAAGATGAAGACCAGGGGGCCCACACCCTTCCACGAGGGTGGGGGGCGCCCCCCTAGGGCGCGCCCCCTACCTCGTGGGCCCCCTGGTGGCTCTCCGATGACCATCTTCTGCTATATGAAGTCTTTCGTCGAGAAAAAAATAAGAAGCAACCTTTCGGGACGAAACTCCGCCGCCACGAGGCGGAACCTTGGCGGATCCAATCTAGAGCTCCGGCAGAGCTGTTCTGCCGGGGAAACTTCCCTCCCGGAGGGGGAAATCATCGCCATCGTCATCACCAACGCTCCTCTCATCGGGAGAGGGCAATCTCCATCAACATCTTCATCAGCACCATCTCATCTCAAAACCCTAGTTCATCTCTTGTATCCAATTCTTGTCTCCAAGTCCGGGATTGGTGCTAGTAGGTTGCTAGTAGTGTTAATTACTCCTTGTAGTTGATGCTAGTTGGTTTAATTGGTGGAAGATCATATGTTCAGATCCTTTATGCATATTATTACCCCTCTGATTATGAACATGAATATGCTTTGTGAGTAGTTACGTTTGTTCCTGAGGACAAGGGAGAAGTCTTGCTATTAGTAGTCATGTGAATTTGGTATTCGTTCGATATTTTGATGAGATGTATGTTGTCTAGCCTCTAGTGGTGTTATGTGAACGTCGACTACATAACACTTCACCATTATTTGGGCCTAGAGGAAGGCATTGGGAAGTAATAAGTAGATGATGGGTTGCTAGAGTGACAGAAGCTTAAACCCTAGTTTATGCGTTGCTTCGTAAGGGGCTGATTTGGATCCATATGTTTCATGCTATGGTTAGGTTTACCTTAATACTTTTGTTGTAGTTGCGGATGCTTGCAATAGAGGTTAATCATAAGTGGGATGCTTGTTCAAGTAAGAACAGCACCCAAGCACCGGTCCACCCACATGTCAAATTATCAAAGTACCGAACGCGAATCATATGAACGTGATGAAAACTAGCTTGACGATATTCCCATGTGTCCTCGGGAGCGCTTTTCCTTATATAAGAGTTTGTCCAGGCTTGTCCTTTGCTACAAAAAGGATTGGGCCACCTTGCTGCACTTTATTTACTTTTGTTACTTGTTGCTCGTTACAAATTATCTTATCACAAAACTATCTGTTACCACTTATTTCAGTACTTGCAGAGAATACCTTGCTGAAAACCGCTTATCATTTCCTTCTGCTCCTCGTTGGGTTCGACACTCTTACTTATCGAAAGGACTACGATAGATCCCCTATACTTGTGGGTCATCAAGACTCTTTTCTGGCGCCGTTGCCGGGGAGTGAAGCGCCTTTGGTAGGTGGAATTTGGTAAGGAAAAATTTATATAGTGTGCTGAAATTTACTGTCACTTGTTACTATGGAAAGTAATCCTCTGAGGGGCTTGTTCGGGGTATCTTCACCCCGACCAGTAGAGCAAAGAGTTGCTCCTCAACCTACTGAACCTATTGAAAATGAAATTCCTTATGAGTATCCTTCGGGTATGATAGAAAAACTGCTAGCTAATCCTTTTACAGGAGATGGAACAAAGCATCCTGATGAACACCTAATATATGTGGATGAAGTTTGTGGATTATTTAAGCTTGCAGGTATACCCGATGATGTTGCTAAGAAGAAGGTCTTCCCTTTATCTTTGAAGGGAGACGCATTGACATGGTATAGGCTATGTGATGATACGAGATCATGGAACTATAGAAGATTGAAATTGGAATTTCATCAAAAGTATTACCCTATGCATCTTGTTCATCGTGACCGCAATTATATATATAATTTTTGGCCTCGCGAAGGAGAAAGCATCGCTCAAGCTTGGGGGAGGCTTAAATCAATGTTATATTCATGCCCCAATCATGAGCTCCCAAGAGAAACAATTCTTCAAAAAATTTATGCTCGGCTTTCTGAAAATAATCGCACCATGCTCGATACTTCTTGTGCTGGCTCTTTTATGATGAAGACTATTGGATTTAGATGGGATTTATTGGATAGAATTAAACGCAACTCTGAAGATTGGGATCTCGACAAAGGTAAGGAGTCAGGTATGACACCTAAGTTTGATTGTGTTAAATCTTTTATGGATACCGATATTTTCCGTAAGTTTAGCACTAAATATGGACTTGATTCTGAGATAGTAGCTTCTTTCTGTGAATCTTTTGCTACTTATGTTGATCTCCCTAAGGAGAAGTGGTTTAAATATCATCCTCCCATAGAAGTAAAAGTAGCTGCACCTATTAAAGTTGAAGAAAAGACTGTCACTTATAATGATCCTATTGTTCCTACTTGTTATGTTGAGAAACCACCTTTCCCTGTTAGGATAAAGGATCATGCTAAAGCTTCAACTGTGGTTCGTAAAAGCAATATTAAAACATATACACCTCCTGAGCAAGTTAAAGTAGAACCTAATATTGCTATTGTTAAAGATCTCTTGTCTGATAATATTGATGGGCATGTTATTCAGTTCTGCGGTGAAACTGCTAGAATTGCTAAACCTTGTGCTAAAGATAAACATAGACCTGTGGTAGGCATGCCTGTTATTTCTGTTAAAATAGGAGAACATTGTTATCATGGCTTATGTGATATGGGTGCTAGTGCTAGTGTTATACCTTATGACTTGTATAAAGAAATCAAGCATGAAATTGCACCTGCTGAGTTAGAAGATATTGATGTCACAATTAAACTTGCTAATAGAGATACTATTTCAGCAGTGGAATTGTTAGAGATGTTGAAGTCTTGTGCGGGAAAACTAAATATCCTGCTGATTTTCTTGTTCTTAGTTCCCCACAAGATAGCTTTTGTCCCATTATATTTGGTAGACCCTTCTTGAACACTGTTAATGCTAAGATAGACTGCGAAAAGAATGTTGTTACTATTGGCTTGGATGATATGACTCATGAATTTAATTTCTCTAAATTTAGTAAACAACACCGTGAAGAAGAATTGCCTAGTAAGGATGAAATTATTGGTCTTGCTTCTATTGCCGTACCTCCTAGTGATCCTTTAGAACAATATTTGCTAGACCATGAGAATGATATGTTTATGAATGAAAGAAGGGAAATAGATGAAGTATTCTTTAAACAGGAACCTATTCTGAAACACAATTTGCCTGTTGAAATCCTAGGGGATCCCCCTCCACCTAAGGGTGATCCCGTGTTTGAGCTTAAACCGTTGCCTGATAATCTTAAATATGCTTATCTTGATGAAAAGAAGATATATCCTGTTATTATTAGTGCTAACCTTTCAGAGCATGAAGAAGAAAGATTATTGAAAACTCTGAAGAAGCACCGTGCTGCTATTGGATATACTCTTGATGATCTTAAGGGCATTAGTCCCACTCTATGTCAACATAAAATAAATTTGGAAGCAGATGCCAAACCAGTTCGTGATCCTCAACGACGTCTGAATCCTAAAATGAAAGAAGTGGTAAGAAAAGAAATACTAAAGCTTCTGGAGGCAGGTATAATTTATCCCGTTGCTGATAGTCAGTGGGTAAGTCCTGTTCATTGTGTCCCTAAGAAGGGAGGTATTACTGTTGTTCCTAATGATAAAGATGAATTGATTCCACAAAGAATTATTACAGGTTATAGGATGGTAATTGATTTCCGCAAATTAAATAAGGCTACTAAGAAAGATCATTACCCCTTACCTTTTATCGATCAAATGCTAGAAAGATTATGCAAACATACACATTACTGCTTTCTAGATGGTTATTCTGGTTTCTCTCAAATACCTGTGTCGGCTAAAGATCAATCAAAGACTACTTTTACATGCCCTTTTGGTACTTTTGCTTATAGACGTATGCCTTTTGGTTTATGTAATGCACCTGCTACCTTTCAAAGATGCATGATGGCTATATTCTCTGACTTTTGTGAAAAGATTTGTGAGGTTTTCATGGACGACTTTTCCGTCTATGGATCTTCTTTTGATGATTGCTTGAGCAATCTTGATCGAGTTTTGCAGAGATGTGAAGAAACTAATCTTGTCTTGAATTGGGAAAAGTGCCACTTTATGGTTAATGAAGGTATTGTCTTGGGGCATAAAGTTTCTGAAAGAGGTATTGAAGTTGATAAAGCCAAGGTTGATGCTATTGAAAAGATGCCATGTCCCAAGGACATCAAAGGTATAAGAAGTTTCCTTGGTCACGCCGGATTTTATAGGAGGTTCATTAAGGACTTCTCAAAAATTTCTCGGCCTCTGACTAATTTATTACAAAAAGATATACCATTTGTCTTTGATGATGATTGTGTAGAAGCATTTGAAATACTTAAGAAAGCATTAGTCTCTGCACCTATTGTTCAGCCACCTGATTGGAATTTACCCTTTGAAATTATGTGTGATGCTAGCGATTATGCTGTAGGTGCTGTTCTAGGGCAAAGAGTTGATAAGAAATTAAATGTTATCCATTATGCTAGTAAGACTCTAGACAATGCTCAAAGAAATTATGCTACTACTGAAAAAGAACTTTTAGCAGTTGTATTTGCTTGTGATAAGTTCAGACCTTATATTGTTGATTCTAAAGTAACTATCCACACTGATCATGCTGCTATTAAATATCTTATGGAGAAGAAAGATGCTAAACCTAGACTTATTAGATGGGTTCTCTTGCTACAAGAATTTGATTTGCATATTGTTGATAGAAAAGGAGCTGAGAACCCCGTTGCAGACAACTTATCTAGGTTAGAGAATGTTCTTGATGACCCACTACCTATTGATGATAGCTTTCCTGATGAACAATTAAATGTCATAAGTACTTCTCGTAGTACCCCTTGGTATGCTGATTATGCTAATTACATTGTTGCTAAATTCATACCACCTAGCTTCACATACCAACAAAAGAAAAAGTTCTTCTATGATTTGAGACATTACTTTTGGGATGACCCACATCTTTATAAAGAAGGAGTAGATGGTGTTATTAGACGTTGTGTACCTGAGCATGAACAGGAACAGATCCTACGCAAGTGCCACTCCGAAACTTATGGAGGACACCACGCGGGAGATAGAACTGCACATAAGGTATTGCAATCCGGTTTTTATTGGCCTACTCTCTTCAAGGATGCCCGTAAGTTTGTCCTATCTTGTGATGAATGTCAAAGAATTGGTAATATTAGTAGACGTCAAGAAATGCCTATGAATTATTCACTTGTTATTGAACCGTTTGATGTTTGGGGCTTTGATTATATGGGACCTTTTCCTGCCTCTAATGGATATACACATATTTTAGTTGCTGTTGATTACGTTACTAAGTGGGTAGAAGCTATTCCAACTAGTAGTGCTGATCATAACACTTCTATTAAAATGCTTAAAGAAGTTATTTTTCCGAGGTTTGGAGTCCCTAGATATTTAATGACTGATGGTGGTTCACATTTTATTCATGGTGCTTTCCGTAAAATGCTTGCTAAATATGACGTCAATCATAGAATTGCATCTCCGTATCACCCACAGTCTAGTGGTCAAGTAGAATTGAGTAATAGAGAACTCAAATTAATTTTGCAAAAGACTGTCAATAGGTCTAGAAAGAATTGGTCCAAGAAACTTGATGATGCATTATGGGCCTATAGAACTGCATATAAAAATCCTATGGGTATGTCTCCGTATAAAATGGTATATGGAAAAGCATGTCACTTACCTCTCGAACTAGAACATAAGGCATATTGGGCTATTAAAGAGCTCAACTATGATTTCAAACTTGCCGGTGAAAAGAGGTTATTTGATATTAGCTCACTTGATGAATGGAGAACCCAAGCTTATGAAAATGCCAAGTTGTTTAAAGAAAAGGTTAAAAGATGGCATGACAAAAGGATACAAAAGCGTGAGTTTAATGTAGGTGATTATGTATTGCTATACAACTCTCGTTAAGATTTTTTGCACGAAAACTTCTCTCTAAATGGGAAGGCCCCTATGTTATCGAGGAGGTCTATCGTTCCGGTGCCATAAAAATCAACAACTTCGAAGGCACAAATCCGAAGGTGGTAAACGGTCAAAGAATCAAACATTATATCTCAGGTAATCCCATAAATGTTGAAACCAATATTATTGAAACCGTAACCCCGGAGGAATACATAAGGGACACTTTCCAGAATGTTTCAGACTCCGAAAAGGAATAGGTATGTGGTACGGTAAGTAAACCGACTCCAAAACAATTTTAAGGCAATATTTCTCCGTTTTGGAATATTTAGAAAAATAGAAAATTAAGTAGCAGTCCGGGAAGGACACGAGGGCCCCACGAGGGTGGAGGGCGCGCCCCCCTACCTCGTGAGCACCTCGTGTGCCTTCCGGACTCTGTTTTCTTGCACGATACGTATTTTGGTCGGTAAAAATTCACTATATATTCTCCCGAAGGTTTTGACTCCCGTATCACGCAAATATCCTTTGTTCTTGTTTTGGGCTGTTCTCTGTCAGGGTTGTCAAGGCCAGGCATCATGTTGTCCCCCTCCTCCAACAATAGTGACAAAGATGCCTGGCTAATGAAGATAGAGCTGAAGAGGGAAGAACCCATGGAGATCAACAAGGATGAAGGGATCAAGAAGGCCACGGAGAACCAAGCTCCGGCAACAGAAGACATCCTTCAACTTGATCACAACCTTCTTACCCCAACTGAGATCGAAGCTTTCCAGATGATTGAGTTAACTCGTATTCAAACAAGTATCTCACAAGTGAAAATATTTTGTTGAAGGAGCATATCTTTGCACTCAAGGGCATTATTCGCAAGCTAGAGGACCTCTTACGCTCGATGTGCGACTATCCATCACCTCCATCTTCACCAACCAAGGAGATATAATAACATGGGTATGGGCACTCCCCTTGGCAACGCCAAGCTTGGGGGAGGTGCCCCGGTATCGTATCACAATCACAACTCCTATCTTTACCGTTTTCCTTAGTTCGATCCTATTAGTAGTATTTTGATCTAGTAGAATAAAGTTTATGGCATGATCTAGTTTTGAGTTTTGCTTATGATCTCTCTATGTAATCGAGTCCGTGAGCTATATAATAAAGATTAGTGTTGAGTCAAGGGCTTGATTTTCTTGCTATGATCTTGGGTGAATAAAAGAAAAGAGAAAAAGAATAAGAAGAAACAAAAGTTCATATTGATCTTATTGATAGTAATGACTTCACATAGAAAGAGTGTGATGATTAAAAGTTGTTGGGAGTTGGCAGACATAGCTTTGGTCATCGTTGCAATTAATAGGAAGTAATAAGGAAAGAGAGGTTTCACATATAAATATACTATTATTGACATCTTTTATGATTGGAAGCACTCATCAAAATATGACATGCTAAAGAGTTGATGTTGGACAAGGAAGACAACATAATGGGTTATGTTTTCTTATATATGAGATAAAGTATGTTGTCATGGATCATCCAACATGTTGAGCTTGCCTTTCCCCCTCATGCTAGCCAAATTCTCAGCACCAAGTAGAGATACTACTTGTGCTTCCAAATACCCTTAAACCAGTTTTGCAATGAGAGTCCACCATATCTACCTATGGATTGAGTAAGATCCTTCAAGTAAGTTGTCATCGGTGCAAAGCAATAAAAATTGCTCTAAATATGTATGATTAGTGTGGGAGAAATAAGCTTTATACGATCTTGTGATGTGGAAGTAATAAAGCGATGGACTGCATAATAAAGGTTCATATCACAAGGGGCAATATAAAGTGACGTTCTTTCGCATTAAGATTTTGTACATCCAACCATAAAAGCGCATGGCAACCTATGCTTCCCTCTGCGAAGGGCCTATCTTTTATTATTATCTTCTACCTTATGCAAGAGTCATGGTGATCTTCACCTTTCCTTTTTACATTTTATCCTTTGGCAAGCACAGTGTGTTGGAAAGATCCTGATAGATATATCTAATTAGATGTAGGGGGGCATGAGTTATTATTGTTGACATTACCCTCGAGGTAAAAGGTTGTGGGGCGAAAATATAAGCCCCTATCTTTCTCTGTGTCCGATTAAAACTACGTAACCACAAGTATTGCGCGAGTGTTAGCAATTATGAAGGACTAGATGATAGTTGAGTATGTGGGCTTGCTTTTTAGCTCTGACATAGACTCTTTCTGATGTTATGATAAATTGCAATTGCTTCAATGACTGAGGTTATAGTTTGTTGGTTCTCAATAAGGTTTCTGATTCATACTTTTGCATTGTGAATAGATCATCACTTGAACATAAGTAATCATATGATAATATCTATTTATGTTGTTGTTATGAGAATAATCATGATCCCTTCATGTCCGTATTTTATTTTTATCGACGCCTCTACCTCTAAACATGGGGACATATTTATTGTTATCGGTTTTCGCTTGAGAACAAGCGAGGTCTAAGCTTGGGGGAGTTGATACATCCATTTTGCATCATGCATTTATATCGATATTTATTGCATTATGGGCTGTTATTTCACATTATGTCACAATACTTATGGGTATTCTCTCTTATTTTACAAGGTTTACATAAGGAGGGAGAATGCCGGCAGCTGGAATTATGGGCTAGAAAAGGAGCAAATATTAGAGACCTATTCTGCACAACTCCAAAAGTCCTGAAACTCCACGGAATACCTTATAATAAATAATGAAAAATCTTCGCCAAAGATGAAGACCAGGGGGCCCACACCCTATCCACGAGGGTGGGGGTGCCCCCCTAGGGCGCGCCCCTACCTCCTGGGGCCCCTGGTGGCTCTCCGATGACCATCTTCTGCTATATGAAGTCTTTCGTCGAGAAAAAAATAAGAAGCAACTTTTCGGGACAAAACTCCACCGCCACGAGGTGGAACCTTGGCGGATCCAATCTAGAGCTCCGGTAGAGCTGTTGTGCCGGGGAAACTTCCCTCCCGGAGGGGAAATCATCACCATCGTCATCACCAACGCTCCTCTCATCGGGAGAGGGCAATCTCCATCAACATCTTCATCAGCACCATCTCATCTCAAAACCCTAGTTCATCTCTTGTATCCAATTCTTGTCTCCAAGTCCAAGATTCGTGCTAGTAGGTTGCTAGTAGTGTTAATTACTCCTTGTAGTTGATGCTAGTTGGTTTAATTGGTGGAAG
This sequence comes from Triticum aestivum, assembly GCF_018294505.1. Taxonomy (NCBI): domain Eukaryota; kingdom Viridiplantae; phylum Streptophyta; class Magnoliopsida; order Poales; family Poaceae; genus Triticum; species Triticum aestivum. The sequence continues at coordinate 221,516,603 of NC_057800.1, read as the reverse complement.
ATCATATGTTTGGATATTTTATGCATATTATTATCCCTCTGATTATGAACATGAATATGCTTTGTGAGTAGTTACGTTTGTTCCTGAGGACAAGGGAGAAGTCTTGCTATTAGTAGTCATGTGAATTTGGTATTCGTTCGATATTTTGATAAGATGTATGTTGTCTAGCCTCTAGTGGTGTTATGTGAACGTCGACTACATAACACTTCACCATTATTTGGGCCTAGAGGAAGGCATTGGGAAGTAATAAGTAGATGATGGGTTGCTAGAGTGACAGAAGCTTAAACCCTAGTTTATGCGTTGCTTCGTAAGTGGTCGACTTGGATCCATATGTTCCATGCTATGGTTAGGTTTACCTTAATACTTTTGTTGTAGTTGCGGATGCTTGCAATAGAGGTTAATCATAAGTGGGATGCTTGTTCAAGTAAGAACCACACCCAAGCATCGGTCCACCCACATGTCAAATTATCAAAGTACCGAACACGAATCATATGAACGTGATGATAACTAGCTTGACGATATTCCCATGTGTCCTCGGGAGCGCGTTTCCTTATATAAGAGTTTGTCCAGGCTTGTCCTTTGCTACAAAAAGGATTGGGCCACCTTGCTGCACTTTATTTACTTTTGTTACTTGTTGCTCGTTACAAATTATCTTATCACAAAACTATCTGTTACCACTTATTTCAGTACTTGCAGAGAATACCTTGCTGAAAACCTCTTATCATTTCCTTCTGCTCCTCATTGGGTTCGACACTCTTACTTATCGAAAGGACTACGATAGATCCCCTATACTTGTGGGTCATCAGCCGACCCCGGGTCAGTCGACTGGACTTCCCCCCTTTTCCATGGCTCGAGTGGAGAAGCCCTCCTCCTTGAGAGTGATCCCGGAAGAGAAGGCGCAGGTGAAGGTGTTGGTCGAGCAGGTCGTCCAACTTGTCCGCAATGGAGTGACTGGTATGGACCTGCTGGAGGTCTTCCTCAGTCGACGCATCCAACCACTCCAAGCCCGTGACCATCCGATGTGGATATACTCGGGACTCGAGGATTCCACTCGGATCCACCCGGAGGATGTTAGCGAGGACAAGGTGGAGAAGTGGCTGAGAGGTATTACCGGCAACAAGGATAATCCCTGGGGGTCCAGGAGGGTGGTTCCATTCGACCATTTGCGCCAGCCGGAACAGGTACGGTTCTGCTTTGTGGAGTATCTTCTTGATTCACTATGTAACATCTTGTTGACGGTCGACTGTATTTCTTTTGTTCATTGTCTTTTCAGGCTCTTATTGGTATGTACTCGATGCCCAATGGAGTGCATGAGCAAGATGTCGAGGAAGGGGCGAGCGGGGGCGAGAGTGGCGAGTGGCACTCGGATGCAGAGGAGGACGAGGAGAGCAACGACTTGAGTGATGAAGAAGAGGTCGACTCGCCTCCTCGCAGAGAGAGAAGGTCCAAGCACGCTCACGACCCAGCGAGCACCCCTGACCTAGCGGCCGCACCGACTGGGCAATCTTCGAAGCGCCATCGGACGTCTTCTCCGGTGCCGACTGAGAAGCTATCGAAACAGCTCAAGACTGCGCCACCTTCTGTGCCGAAAGCATTGAAGGGCACATCCTCCAAACCGCCGAAGGCTTTGCCCAGAATCAAAGTGACCATTCCCACCATCTCCATGTAATCATCTGGCCTAATCTTTTGGTCGACTCGAGCAACAGAACATAACCGACTGAAAGTTGACATTTACAGTGTTGCTACCTCTGGAACTTCTTCCCACCAATACTGAGACGAGGAAATGGAAGACGCGGTTACCTCCAACCCAGGTAAAATTCCCGTGATCTTGTTCTTGATTATTTGGTCAATTAAATTCTGGTGATTCACTTGGGGTCGACTGATTTATTTGCAGCCGCACCCAATGTTATCGAGCTTCCGGATGATGATGAAGATGCGGCCCCAAGGCCCAGAAAGAACAAAAAAGTAGCGGCTGGCAAGACATATCAGTCGGGGCTGACGACGGAACCCACTGTTCAACAACCTGAAGATGCAGGTGGGGCCTCTGTAACTTTTGTTGTCCCATTGTCGAGTGAGCGCCCTGCACCGTTGATTGTACCAGTGTTTCCTTCAGCCTCCCAACCCCATGTCTCGGAGCTCCAAGCTGCCGCATCTGGGCCGTCTGCCCCTTTCTTCACCAACTATCATGTTCCGGAAAGCCAGTCAGACGCCGCTGCGGAGGCTATCCGTCAGGCTAACGTGATGATGGAGCGGATGAAGACGGTGCACGAGAACAGCCAGGCTGCTTACGATGCCAGCGCGGCTCTTCGGGCCAATGTCCAGGTAAGTTGGCTTTCGACTGACCTTGTTCTATTAGGATATGCTACCTAAAATATTTTCTGTCATACAATCTCTTATTGTTTTGCGTCGAATTTGTACACCCACTGGGTGTTTTGTTGTCTTGGGTATTTGCGCTCTTCCACTCGGCCTGGCCGAGTGGGATCTGAACCGGTGGGGGCACGCTAAGTGCACCCACTGGGTGTAGTCCCCGAGACCACAGTCGACTGCGGGCAGTCGACTGGGGTCTGAGTACTTTTTACTTTCTTTTCTTCCACTCGACCCGGGCGGATCGGCCGAGTGGGGTCTGAATCCGTGGGGGCACGCCAAGTGCACCCGCTGGGTGTAGTCCCTGAGACCGCGGTCGACCGCGGGCAGTCGGCTGGGGTCTGAGCAAACTTTTAAGTTTTATTCACTCGGGAGTAAATAATCTTTGATCTTGTCAATTGACATGTCTTTTACCTTCTGCAGAAATCGTGTACTCTCATTTCTAAGTTCGCCGAATTTGAGGAGAAGCAGAGGCAACTTAACCTTGACTAGGAGCTGGCCCAACAAAAGTTGAAGAAAGCTCAAGATGAAGCTGCTGGTATGGAAGGTAACTGCCCGTCGACTGTTCACGTTGATCGTCCTTTTTAAAATATTTCTTCCATCTCTTGTTTGATCCGATTGCTTATCTTGCGGAGAAAATGAGATTGGCTCTGGAAAAGAAGGACTTGGACCTTGCGGCTGCGCAGAAGGAGGCTCAAGATAAGATTGCCCTTGCAGACCAGAAGCTGGCTTCGGTCGGAGTGCTGGAAGAAGAAGTAAGCAAGCTGAAGTCCTCTCTCACTGAATCCAACCGAGAGGTAGCTCGTCTGAAGAAGGATAAGATGGCTCTGAATCAGAAGCTGGAATCCGCGACTCACAAGAGAAATGACGTGGAAGCTTATCTGAGAACTCTTGCCAAGAAGCTCTATCTTATGCTGGAAGGTACTCCTTTTAATCCGACTACTTTACTGCTTGCGAGTTAATCCTGTCCAATCGACTCACTAACTCTTTGACTGCAGAATTCTGCCAAAACTTTGACGAGGAAACTGGATGGATCGAGACGGATTTGGACCCTATTGCTTCTCCAGTCGGTGACGAGGCTGCCATGAATGTGCTTCGACTGGAATCTCGTGTCGCCAGTGTGACAAGTTACCTCGCTTGTTTGAAGGTGGAAGTTTCGCGGATCGACTCATCACTCTGGCCAAGGGCGACACTTCAAAATGACCTCGAGTCTCTGCTGGCTCGCCTCAACGAGGTCCCAGGTCGAGTTCAAGAATGGAAGAAGTCATCTGCCCGGTGTGGTGCTGACATGGCGTTGTCCTTGGTAGGAGTCCCCTGCAAGGAAGCTCGCGAAGACAAGCTGGCGGTGATCAAGGTTGCCAACACCAAAAGGCACGATTACCAGTCCTTTATGGAGACTTTCATAGCTGCCGCCACTCGGATTGTAGATGGAATCGACTTGGATGAATTCGTTGAACCTGCCAGCCCTCCTCCTGCCGAATGAACAAACTTTGGGATTTAAACTTGCCTTAAATTTGCCTCGGGATGCCGAGTGGTTGTTGTAACCATTAAACTCCTTCGGGCTTTATGCTCGAATACTTTTTATCCGTCGCCTGGAATTTTTTGGATCTATCTGAACTTGGTTTATTTCTAAATATGTTTGTATTTGCCCTCGCATGGAATTTGCTCCCTATTTGGAATGACCTTCGTGTTTGAGATGCAGCCTTGAAATGGAGACTACAATTGAACCGCACCTTGTCATCCTTGCGGACAAGGATGGAGCGCATGTTGTATTTGTGGCGTAGCTCGAAGGAGACGGTTGCAGTCGACCTGCGCCTCGTCGTCCTTGCGGACAAGGATGGAGCGCATGTTGTATTTGTGGCGTACCTCAGAGAAGAAGGTTGCAGTCGACCTGCGCCTCGCCGTCCTTGCGGACAAGGATGGAGCGCATGTTGTATTTGTGGCATAGCTCGGAGAAGAAGGTCGCGGTCGATCCGCACCTCGTCGCCCTTGCGGGTAGGGATGGAGCATACGTTGTATTTGTGGCGCAGCTCCAAAGGAGAAGGTTGTAGTCGACCTGCACCTCGTCGTCCTTGCAGATGGGGATGGAGCGCATGTTGTATTTGTGGCGCAGCTCCGAAGGAGAAGGTTGCAGTCGACCAGCACCTCGTCGTCCTTGCAAATAAGGGCGGATTTTAAACCTTAGGCGAGTACTGGACTATAGCTAAGCCTCCGAGTGGGATGATTGCTCACCACTTGGTAGGATTTTCAAACTTAGGCGAGTACTGGACTGCAGCTAAGCCGCCGAGTGGGAGGGTTGCTCACCACTCGGTAGGATTTAACAAACTTAGGCGAGCACTGGACCGCAGCTAAGCCTCTGAGTGGGAGGATTGCTCACCACTCGGTAGGATTTTTAAACTTAGGCGAGTACTGGACTGCAGCTAAGCCCATGAGTGGGAGGGTTGGTCACCACTCGGTAGGATTTTTTAAACTTAGGCAAGTACTGGACTGCAGCTAAGCCTTTGAGTGGGAGGATTGCTCACCACTCGGTAAATTTTTTAAACTTAGGCGAGTACTGGACTGCAGCTAAGCCCGCGAGTGGGAGGGTTGCTCACCACTCGGTAGGATTTTTTTTTAACTTAGGCGAGTACTGGACTGCATCTAAGCCCCCGAGTGGGAGGATGGCTCACCACTCGCTTGGATTTTACAAACTTAGGCGAGTACTGGACTGCAGCTAAGCCCCTGAGTGGGAGACTTGCTCACCACTCGGTAGGATTTTACAAACTTAGGCGAGTACTGGACTGCAGCTAAGCCGCCGAGTGGGAGGGTTGCTCACCACTCGGTAGGATTTAACAAACTTAGGCGAGCACTGGACCGCAGCTAAGCCTCCGAGTGGGAGGATTGCTCACCACTCGGTAGGATTTTTAAACTTAGGCGAGTACTGGACTGCAGCTAAGCCCACGAGTGGGAGGGTTGCTCACCACTTGGTAGGATTTTTTTTAAACTTAGGCGAGTACTGGACTGCATCTAAGCCCCCGAGTGGGAGGATGGCTCACCACTCGCTTGGATTTTACAAACTTAGGCGAGTACTGGACTGCAGCTAAGCCCCTGAGTGGGAGACTTGCTCACCACTCGGTAGGATTTTACAAACTTAGACGAGTACTAGACTGCAGCTAAGCCCCCGAGTGGGAGGCTGGCACACCACTCGGTAGGATTTTACAAACTTAGGCGAGTACTGGACTGCAGCTAAGCCCCCGAGTGGGAGGCTGGCTCACCACTCGGTAGGATTTTACAAACTTAGGCGAGTACTGGACTGCAGCTAAGCCCCCGAGTGGGAGACTTGCTCACCACTCGGTAGGATTTTACAAACTTAGGCAAGTACTGGACTGCAGCTAAGCCCCCGAGTGGGAGGCTGGCTCACCACTCGGTAGGATTTTGAAAACTTAGGCAGAACGGATTTGCAGCTAAGCCCCCGAGTGGGAGGCTGACTCACCACTCGGCAGGATTTTACAAACTTAGGCGAGTACTGGACTGCAGCTAAGCCCACGAGTGGGAGGCTGGCTCACCACGCGGTAGGATTTTCTTTCGAACTTAGCTGAGGGAGTCCTGGATTAGGGGGTGTCCGGATGGCCGAACTATACCTTCAGCCGGACTCCTGGACTATGAAGATACACGATTGAAGACTTCGTCCCGTGTCCGGAAGGGACTTTCCTTGGCGTGGAAGGCAAGCTTAGCGATACGTATATGTAGATCTCCTACCATTGTAACCGACTTTGTGTAACCCTAACCCTCTCCGGTGTCTATATAAACCGGGGGGTTTTAGTCTGTAGGACAACATACAGAACAACAATCATACCATAGGCTAGCTTCTAGGGTTTAGCCTCTCCGATCTCGTGGTAGATCTACTCTTGTACTACCCATATCATCAATATTAATCAAGCAGGACGTAGGGTTTTACCTCCATCAAGAGGGTCCGAACCTGGGTAAAACTTCGTGTCCCTTGCCTCCTATTACCATTCGGCCTAGACGCACAGTTCGGGACCCCCTACCCGAGATCCGCCGGTTTTGACACCGACATTGGTGCTTTCATTGAGAGCTCCTCTCTGTCGTCGCCGTTAGGCTTGATGGCTCCTACGATCATCAATAGCCATGCAGTCCAGGGTGAGACCTTCCTCCCCGGATAGATCTTCGTCTTCGATGGCTTCGCACTGCGGGCAAATTCACTTGGCCATCTCGAGCAGATCGAAAGCTATGCCCTTGGCCGCCAGGTCAGATTTGGAAGTTTAAACTACATGGCTGACATCCGCGGGGACTTGATCCTCGACAGATTTGAGCCATTGCCGAGCACGCCACACTGTCACGACGAGCATGATCTAGCTCTGCCGCCGAACAGTGCCTTGGAGGCCGCACCCGCATCGGCTTCGACCCTTAATTCGGAGCCAACTGCGCCGATTGAGGATGGGTGGTTGGACGCCACCTCAGGGGTTGCGATCCCAACAACGATCGAGCCAAACGCCAGCCCCGCAATCCGTGATACTCATGACTCCAAGGAGCCGGACTCCTCTCCGGACTCCGAACCCTCCGTGCCCCTGCCGATCGAATCGGATTGGGCGCCGATCATGGAGTTTACTGCCGCGGACATCTTTCAGCACTCGCCTTTCGGCGATATTCTGAAGACACTAAAGTCTCTCTCTTTATCAGGAGAGCCCTGGCTGGACTACGGCCAGCAAGGCTGGGATGCGGACAATGAAGAAATTCAAAGCCCACCCACCACCCACTTTGTAGCCATTGTCGATTATTTAACCGACATGCTTGACTTCGACTCCGAAGACATCAACGGTATGGACACCAATGCAGGAGACGATGAAGAACCAGCGCCTATTAGGCCCTGGAAAGCCACCTCGTCGTATGACATATACATGGTGGACACCCCAAAAGAAGGAGATGGCAATGGAACAGCGGAGGATGACCCCTCCAAGAAACAGCCTAAGCGCCGGCGTCAGCGGCGCCGCTCAAAATCCCGCCAAAGCAAATACGGTGATTCTAGCACGGGAGATAATAATACTCCGGAGAATGCCGAAGAAAATCCTCTCCAGCAAGATTCAGCACAGGAGGATGGAGAAGCCAGCCCTCATGAGAGAGCGGCAGACAGAGAGGTCGAGGACGATAATTATACGCCTCCCTCCAAAGACGAGGCAAGCCTCGACGATGACGAATTTGTCGTGCCAGAGGATCCCACCGAGCAAGAGCGTTTTCAATGCAGGCTTATGGCCATGACAAGAAGCCTCAAGAAAAAACAGCAACAACTTAGAGCTGATCAAGATTTGCTAGTCGACAGATGGACTAAAGTCCTTGCGGCCGAAGAGCATAAACTCGAACGCCCCTCCAAGAGCTACCCAAAGCGCAGGTTGCTACCCTGATTAGAGGAGGAAGCACTTAAACCTACATCACCAGCACTTGATACAGCCGACCGGCCACCTCGTGGCCGCGACAGAGAGGCCTCTCGGCCCTCCACTCAAGCCGCACCCCGTACCAAGGCACGGGAAAATGCGCCAGACCTACGAGATATGTTGGAGGACAAGGCAAGGCAAACAAGATCGATCTACGGATCGCGTGGGCTCCCCATGACTCGAGATGGTAACCATCACGCCGGACACAAATCCGGTAGGGCCGAACACAGTAGACAAAGCTCATTGGAGCTACATCGTGATATAGCCCAGTACAGAGGCGCCGCACACCCACTATGCTTCACAGACGAAGTAATGGATCATCAAATCCCCGAGGGTTTCAAACCCGTAAACATCGAATCATATGATGGCACAACAGATCCTGCGGTATGGATCGAGGATTATCTCCTTCATATCCACATGGCCCGCGGCGATGATCTCCACGCCATCAAATACCTCCCACTCAAGCTTAAAGGACCAGCTCGGCATTGGCTTAACAGCTTGCCAGCAGGATCAATCAGTTGTTGGGAGGACCTGGAAGCCGTATTCCTCGACAATTTCCAGGGCACTTATCTGCGAACACCAGACGCCGATGACCTAAGCCACGTAATTCAGCAGCCAAAGGAATCGGCCAGGCAATTTTGGACACAGTTCCTAACAAAGAAAAATCAAATAGTCGACTGTCCGGACGCTGAGGCCCTAGCAGCCTTCAAGCACAATATCCGTGACGAGTGGCTTGCCCGGCACCTTGGACAGGAAAAGCCGAAATCTATGGCAGCACTCACGACACTCATGACCCGCTTTTGCGCGGGAGAAGACAGCTGGCTTGCTCGTAGCAACAATATGACCAAGAACCCTAGTAATTCGGATACCAGGGACAGTAGTGGCAGGGCGCGTCACAACAAGCAGAAGCGCCGCACTAACGGCGACAATGCTAAGGATACGGCAGTTAATGCCGGATTCAGAGGCTATAAATCCGGTCAGCGGAAAAAGCCATTCAAAAGAAATCCTAGGGGCCCGTCCAGTTTGGACCGAATACTCGACCGCTTGTGCCAGATACATGGCACCCCCGAAAAGCCGGCCAATCACACCAACAGGGATTGTTGGGTGTTCAAGCAGGCAGGCAAGTTAAATGCCGAAAATACAGACAAGGGGCTGCATAGCGATGACGACGAAGAGCCCCGGCCGCCGAACAACAGTGGACAGAAGGGTTTTCCCCCACAAGTGCGGACGGTGAACATGATATACGCAACCCACATCCCCAAGAGGGAGCGGAAGCGCGCGTTAAGGGACGTATACGCGATAGAGCCAGTCGCCCCAAAGTTCAACCCATGGTCCTCCTGCCCGATCACATTTGATCGAAGGGACCATCCCACTAGCTCCCGTCATGGCGGATTCGCCGCATTGGTTCTAGACCCAATTATTGACGGATTTCATCTCACTAGAGTCCTTATGGACGGCGGCAGCAGCCTGAACCTGCTTTACCAGGATACAATGCGGAAAATGGGCATAGATCCCTAGAGGATTAAGCCCACCAAAACGACCTTTAAAGGCGTAATACCAGGTGTAGAGGCCAACTGTACAGGCTCAATCACACTTGAAGTGGTCTTCGGATCTCCGGATAATTTCCGAAGCGAGGAGTTAATCTTCGACATAGTCCCATTCCGTAGTGGCTATCACGCACTGCTCGCACGAACCGCATTCGCCAAGTTCAATGTGGTAGCGCACTACGCATACCTTAAGCTCAAGATGTCAGGCCCTCGAGGAGTAATTACGGTCAATGGAAACACCGAACGCTCCCTCCGAACGGAGGAGCACACGGCGGCCCTTGCAGCGGAAGTACAAAGTAGCCTCTCCAGGCAGTTCTCCAGTCTGGCCATTAAACGACCGGACACCGTCAAGCGCGCCCGGAGTAACCTACAACAAGACTACCTGGCATGTTCCGAGCAGGCGTAGCAATGCGGCCCCAACCTCAGCCCTCGCAAAAATGCGACACCAGTACATCGCGTACATAACTACGCTCTAGAAATACCATGGGTACAGGGGGAGGGGCACCATCACGGCACGCCCGAAACACGACTTAAACCGCACCAGGGGCTGCCATTTTTTTTAATTTTCTCTTACTTTCAGGACTCCACTCTTCGGAAGGCCTGTTCGGTAGTTCAATTGCCGCACAAACGATGCAAGAACCAGGGAAGCAGACAAGCCATGCCGCATTATGGAACTCCCAGGTGGTCTCTATCACGAGCAGTATACCTGTTTCGCATACCATTCCGCAGCCTGCCCCTGGAACGGACATGTTAAAATAGTCCAACCTTCTGCTTATCGCCTTATTTGTATCGTTCTGCTTTGATCGCAGCCCTTTTTAATAAACAATGCATAGCTTCTGTCTATTTTTGCATTACTTTTTTTTACAAATATATGTTCCTTAACAACATGTTGCACCCATACACTTTGGTACGGCCAAAATACGCCAGGGGCTTTAGTACCCCTCAATATGGTGTGAGAAGTCCGAACACTTTAACAAGTGCGGCACCCCGAACTTATAGCATTATATGCATCGGCTCTGAATCATGTCTTGGGTCAATAGTTGGGTTTGCCCGGCTCCTATGTTTTGGTGCCTTACGTTCCGCTATATCGGCTAAGGTAGCACTAGGAGAACTACTGCGATTGTGCCCCAGTTGAGCTGGGTCGAGCACCTCAGTAGAGAAAGCTAAAACTGACTGTCATGATGAAGCGAGAGCTGGTCGCTGTTCGAGAGGTTTTTCGAGTCCCTAAAGACTTATGCCGCTTAGAGCGAGGAGTTGGCTCTGTCCGGCCAAGGCGTGGATAGCGCCCCAAACTCGGTCTTCCGAATACCAGGGCCTTCACCGAAATTTAAAATCATACAATTCTATGGCTATGTGAGAGTGTTCAAGCATTATAGTCTGATTGCCTTGTTCGTTGTGCTGAGCGCCTCCCTCGAAGGACCCAAACATGAGGAAAAGAGAGCTCAAGTTTATCCCCGAACACCCCAGCACTAGCGGCACGGGGGCAGAAGCTGACGACTCGCCATCTCTCAGAATTGATAAACAGCCGCACAGAAGGTAATATTTTAAATTCCAACAGCATTGCTTAGCGCATATGAACAAGTTTTCAGCGCACAGGACAAAACGAGCGAGTTTTACTCAAAAATTACATCCCTGGAACATTCATCCGCCACAAGGCGGGCACCCTTCAGAACATCCATGTAATAATTCTCGGGCTTGCGATGCTCTTTCCCCGGCGGTGGCCCGTCCTTCACAAGCTTCTCAGCATCCAGCTTGCCCCAGTGCACCTTAGCCCGGGCAAGGGCCCTCCGGGCACCTTCAATGCAGACGGAGCGCTTGATGACTTCGAGCCTTGGACAGGCCCCCACCAGCCGCCGCACCAGCCCGAAATAGCTCCCAGGCAGAGCCTCTCCAGGCCACAGCCGAACTATGAGGCCCTTCATGGCCTGTTCGGCCGCCTTGTGGAGCTCGACTAGTTGCTTCAGCTGGTCGCTCAGGGGCACGGGGTGTCCGGCCTCAGCATACTGAGACCAGAACACCTTCTCTGTCGAGCTGCCCTCCTCGGCTCGATATAATGCGGCGGCATCGGACACGCTACAGGGAAGATCTGCGAACGCTCCTGGAGAGCTCCGGATTCGGGTAAGTAACAAGTAACTCACGTTTATGTGTTTGCTTTGCATAAAGAATGCCTTACCCGCCGCTATCTTTTTCACCTCATCCAACTCCTGGAGGGTCTTCTGGGATTCGACCTTGGCAGACTTGGCATTTTCAATAGCCATCGCGAGCTCGAATGCTCGCGTCTTTGAGTCAAGCTCCAAACTCGGCCTGGAGCTCTTGCCGCACCTTGCCAACCTCGGCCTCATACTTCTCCCACTCGGTGCGCTCCGTGGCCGCCCTCTTCTCGGCCTCGGACAGCGCTTGCTTAAGGGTCACCACCTCAGACATGGCCCCTACAATAGCCACGATAATCCTGTCATTTTTTGCAATTGCACCTTTTTTATATATATTTAAACAAGGTATTTCTTACCTTCCTTGTCCTCGAGCTGCTTTTTGGCACGCCCGAGCTCTTGCTCGGACTGCTCGAGGTTCTGCTTTAGCGTGTCCACTTCCGCAGTCAGTGCGGTGGACGCCAGCAGAGAAGCCTGCATACGCATATTGACTCCTTTTTGTTAGACTCATGCGAATTTTATTTGATCCTCTATTCGGCTTTTCTTCCCGAACGCCAAACAGAGCATCAGGGGCTACTGTCTATGCGGTAATATTATTTACACATTCTTTACTTACCTCAAAGCCTATTAAAAGGCTAGTGCAAGCTTGAGTCAGTCCGCTCTTGGCGGACTGAACCTTCTGGACCACCGCACTCATAATGGTGTGGTGCTCCTCGTCGATGGAGGCACCTTTGAGCACCTCCAACAGATTGTCCGGCGCCTCTGGTTGGACGGGGGGTCACCGGCACGGTGGGATTGCTCCTCTTGGAAGGAGGCCGCCCGCCGGACTCTGGAACCTTTGAAGGTTCCGGAGCGGTGTCCGGCCTAGGGCCGGACTTGGAGCCCTGGGGGGTTTTGTCCCCTTTACTCCTGGAGTCCGGGAGGTCACCTTGCGGCGCCTCCAGGACCAACTCCTCCCGGCTTGGAACCTGTTGGGACAATACTTCGGCGTCGTCCGTAGGGCGGGGGGAGGAAGACGTCGGAAGCAAGTTCACATCCGACGAGTCCAGTGAACCGCTCGACGACGCGTCGAGCCGGTCTTTGGGTGGGCTGCATAATCATATTCGACATAAGGGATAGTTGTGCAATAAAGGAATACTATGAATTACTCTGGTATCCGGATACTTACGATTTCGCTAGGGGCTTGGCCCTAAGCGGCCACTCGTCTCCGCCATTGTCGGCGTCGGTGGAGTAGTCCGGAGGAAGGGTTTTCCCCTTCTTGGACCCTCCGACCTCCCCAGAGAGGGCGGCCTTCCTTTTCTTCTCTCCCCCCGCTGGAGGGGGAGAGGTCTCTTCTTCCTCCTCCTCGTCCTCACGGGAGGAGTGCGCCTTGGAGCCGTCGGATGATGAACCCGACACCTCCTGGCGCCGGGCACTTTTTCGAGTCCCCATGGCCTTCTTTGTGGCCTTCTTCTCCGGCACCACACAGGGTGCCGGAACCAGCAACTTCGCCAAGTGGGCATCGGCTGGGTCTTCGGGCAAAGGAGCCGGATAGTCGATCTGTCCGGACTTCGCCTGCCAAACCTGTCAAAGATAAGGGAGCTTAGATCCCGCATAGAGTTAAACTATGAAAAACTAATACCCTGTAAAAGGTACAAACAACTTACCGCGCTAGCGTGACACTGCGCACTGAATCCGCGATCCTTGGTAGCAGATGCGGGAGCCTCGGCGCCCTTGAAAAGCACCTTCCAGGCATCTTCGTACATCGTGTCGAAGAGCCTGCTCAGAGTTCGGTGCTGCGCCGGGTTGAACTCCCACAGATTGAAGGCCTATTGTTGACACGGGAGGATCCGGCGGATGAGCATAACCTGGACTACGTTGACAAGCCTGAGCTGCTTGTCCACCAGGGTTTGGATGCATGTTTGTAGTCCAGTCACCTCTCCTTTGCTGCCCCACGACAGGCCCGTCTCTTTCCAGGACGTGAGCCGCGTTGGGGGTCCGGACCGGAACTCGGGGGCTGTGATCCACTCAGGGTCGCACGGCTCGGTGATGTAAAACCACCCCGATTGCCAGCCCTTCAGGGTCTCCACAAAGGAGCCCTCGAGCCATAAGACGTTGGGCATCTTGCCCACCATGGTGCCTCCGCACTCCACCTGGTTGCCGCACACCACCTTCGGCTTGACATTGAAAGTCTTGAGCCATAGGCCGAAATGGGGGCGGATGCATAGGAAAGCCTCGCACACGACGATAAACGCCGAGATGTTGAGGATGAAGTTCAGGGCCAGATCATGGAAATCCAGGCTGTAGTAGAACATGAGTCCCCGGACAAATGGGTGGATAGGAAAGCCCAGTCCGCAGAGGAAGTGGGGAAGGAACACTACCCTCTCATGGGGCCTTGGGGTGGGGAGGAGATGCCCCTCTTCGGGAAGCCGGTATGCGATGTCGTTGGATAAGTATCCACCCTTCCTCAGTTTTTTGATGTGTCCCTCCGTGACGGAGGAGACCATCCACTTGCCTCCCGCTCCGGACATGGCTGGAGAAGGTTGAGGTGGGGAGTGCGGACTTGGGCGCTGGAGCTCGAGTGCGCAAGAATGGATAGGCAAAGGAGGAAGAAGGCGTAGGTGAAAAGGTGGATCCTTATCCCCTTACATGGGTGGACGCAACTATCTGTCCCCACCAGCCTGGTAAAACTCGCTTATCCCCAAGCGCCGTAATCAATGGCGCGGTTGGGTTACCCACGCCCGTATTGATGAGAATCCCGGAATAAGGGGACACGATCTCTGCTTCGACGAGACGTGCCAAGGAAACCGCCTCGCATGACACGCTGAGGTGGGACAATAAAACGATTCGAATAAAGGCTTGGCCGTGGTGCGTCACACTACGGAATACGTCAGCAGATTAGATTTGTGTAAATATTATTCTCTCTATGGCAATATGTGGAAACTTATTTTGCAGAGCCGGACACTATTCTTTGTGTTCAAAATCTTCTATGAAGTACTTGGAGGAGGAACCCGCCTTGCAATGCCGAAGACAAACTGCGCGCCGGACTCGTCGTCATTGAAGCCTGGTTCAGGGGCTACTGAGGGAGTCCTGGATTAGGGGGTGTCCGGATGGCCGGACTATACCTTCAGCCGGACTCCTGGACTATGAAGATACAAGATTGAAGACTTCGTCCCGTGTCCGGAAGGGACTTTCCTTGGCGTGGAAGGCAAGCTTGGCGATACGGATATGTAGATCTCCTACCATTGTAACCGACTTTGTGTAACCCTAACCCTCTCCGGTGTCTATATAAACCGGAGGGTTTTAGTCCGTAGGACAACATACAGAACAACAATCATACCATAGGCTAGCTTCTAGGGTTTAGCCTCTCTGATCTCGTGGTAGATCTACTCTTGTACTACCCATATCATCAATATTAATCAAGCAGGACGTAGGGTTTTACCTCCATCAAGACGGCCCGAACCTGGGTAAAACTTCGTGTCCCTTGCCTCCTGTTACCATCCGGCCTAGACGCACAGTTCGGGACCCCCTACCCGAGATCCGCCGGTTTTGACACCGACATTAGGCCAAACGGATTCGCAGCTAAGTCACCCACTGGGGGTTTTCAGACGTAAATAAAAGCAACAACAATCATGCCAGAGGACTATAAAGCTCTTATCTTTGATAAACAAATTACAAAGGTATTTCTTATTACATTTTATTCGAATGAGTACTTAAGTATAAAAGGGGCGGAGCACCTCCGCATTCCAAGCCCGTGGCTCGTCCTTCTTATGCTCAACATTGTAAAGGTGATATGCTCCATTGTGGAGCACTCTGGTGACAATGAAGGGACCTTCCCAAGCTGGGGCGAGCTTGTGTGATTTCTGCTGATCCACTCGAAGAACCAAGTGTCCCTCTTGAAAGGCTCGACCCTTCACATGTCTAGCATGGAATTGACGCAAGTCTTGCTGATAAATGGTCGACCGGATCAAGGCCATCTCTCTTTCCTCCTCTAGGAGGTCGACTGCGTCTTGTCGAGCTTGTTCTGCTTCATCTTCAGAGAAGAGCTCAACTCGTGGTGCATTATGAAGCAAGTCACTCAGTAGAACAGCTTCAGCTCCATAGACCAAGAAGAATGGAGTTGGCCAGTCGACCGATTGGGAGTTGTCCTCAATCCCCAGAGAACTAATGGAAGTTCATCAACCCAGGCGCCCGCTGCGTGCTTGAGATCTCGCATTAGTCGGGGTTTCAGTCCTTTGAGAATTAGGCCATTTGCTCTTTCTACTTGTCCATTCGACTGGGGTTGGGTGACTGAAGCATAGTCGACTCATGTGCCTTGTGAGGCGCAGAAGGTTCTGAACTCATCAGAATCGAAGTTCGATCCATTGTCAGTGATGATGATGTGCAGAACCCCATATCTGAATATCAACTCTCTGATGAAGCTGATAAACAGTACCAGCTTCAAGATTCTTAATAGGCTTGGCTTCGATCCATTTGGTAAACTTGTCGACTGCTACAAGCACGTGAGTGAAGCCACTCCTACCAGTCCTCGGTGGACCAACCATGTTCAATCCCCAAACAGCAAAGGGCCAGACGAGTGGAATGGTCTTCAGGGCTGATGCAGGTTTGTGCGACATATTGGAGTAGAACTGGCAGCCTTCACATGTGTCGACTATATCTTTCGCCATTTCATTTGCTCGTGGCCAATAAAATCCAGCTTGGTATGCTTTAGCCACAATGGTCCGAGAGGACGGTGACCACAGGTCCCCGAATGGATGTTGTGGAGGATCACTCGACCTTCTTCTGGTGTTATGCATTTCTGGCTGACCCCAGTTGCACTTTCTCTGAACAGTTGTCCTCTTATTACAGTAAAGGCCTTGGATCGACGGACGATCTGTCGAGCCTCTTCTTCATCCTCTGGGAGCTCTTTCCTAAGGATATATGCAATGTATGGCATTGTCCAGTCGGGAGTGATGACCAACACCTCCATGATCAAGTCGACCACGACTGGGACCTCGACTTCAGTCAGATCTCTGGCACTCCTAGGCTGCGGGGGCTCTTCAGCGAAGGGATCTTCTTGAACTGAAGGTGCATGAATATGCTCCAGGAACACATTGCTGGGAATAGCTTCTCTCTTGGAGCTTATCTTTGCTAAATCATCTCCTGCTTGATTTTTCAGTCGGGGTACATGATGGAGCTCTAACCCCTCAAACTTCTTTTCCAACTTCCTCACCGCGTTGCAGTAATCAGTCATGGCTGGGCTTATGACGTCCCACTCCTTCATCACTTGATTGACTACCAAATCTGAGTCGCCATAGACCATGAGGCGACGGACACCGAGTGAGATGGCCATACGCAACCCATACAAGAGTGCTTCATATTCTGCTTCGTTATTGGAGGAATCAAAGTGAATCTGGAGGGCATATCTGAGCTTGTCTCCTCGGGGGGATACCAGTACCACCCCAGCACCGGAACCATTCAGCATCTTGGAACCATCAAAGAACATGGTCCAGTGCTATAAGTGAACTTGAGTCGGCAATTGTTGTTCAATCCACTCGGCGAGGAAATCTGCTATTGCTTGGGACTTGATAGCTTTATTTGCCTCGAACTTGATATCTAAGGGAAGGAGTTCAATCGCCCACTTTGCCACTCGACTAGTTGCATCTCTATTGTCCAGAATCTCTGACAATGGAGCGTCGCTAACGACTGTAATGGAGTGATCAGAGAAGAAATGTGCAACCTTCTTCGTGGTCATATAAATCCCATAAACAAGCTTCTGATAATGCGGATATCTTTGCTTTGATGGAGTCAGAACTTCAGAGACATAGTATATTGGGCGCTGAACTTTGTAAGCTTTTCCTTCTTCTTCCCACTCGACCGTAAGTACTGTACTGACGACTTGTCCAGTGGCTGCAATGTAAAGCAGTAAAGGCTCTTTGCTGATTAGAGCAGCAAGCACCGGCTGGGTGGAAAGCAGGGCTTTGAGCTCTGCAAATGCTGCATCAGCTTCAGGAGTCCACTCAAACTTATCTGACTTCTTCATTAGTCGGTAAAGAGGCAGTGCCTTTTCACCGAGGCGAGAAATGAATCGACTTAGGGAAGCCAAACAACCAGTAAGCTTCTGGACATCATGCACATGCACAGGGCGTTTCATCCAGAGTATGGCACCCACTTTCTCTGGGTTAGCGTCGATCCCCCATTCGGAAATGAGAAAACCGAGTAATTTCCCACCTGGAACTCCAAACATGCACTTTGATGGATTAAGCTTGGTATCATACCTTTTGAGGTTGTCAAAGGTTTCAGCAAGGTCAGCCAGTAGGTCGGAACCTTTTCGTGACTTGACCACAATGTCATCCATGTATGCTTCCACATTCCGACTGATTTGAGTGAGCAGACACTTCTGGATTATCCTCATGAATGTGGCTCCGGCGTTCTTCAAACCGAATGGCATAGTGACATAACAGAAGCACCCAAATGGGGTGATGAAAGCTGTTTTTATCTCATCAGGTCCATACAGACGGATCTGATGATACCCAGAATAAGTGTCCAAAAAGGACAAACGCTCACACCCCGCAGTTGAGTCGACTATTTGGTCGATGTGAGGGAGAGGAAAGTGATCTTTCGGGCAGGACCGATTGATATGTTTGAAGTCGATGCACATGCGAAGTGATTCGTCCTTCTTTGGGACCATGACAACATTAGCTAACCACTCGGAGTGGTAAATCTCTCAGATAAACTCAGCTGCCATAAGCCGAGCCACTTCTTCACCGATTGCCTTCCTCTTCTGTACGGCGGACCGTCGAAGATGTTCTTTGACTGGTTTCACTTTTGGGTTGACTCGCAAACGATGCTCAGCCAGTCCCCTGGGAACACCTGGCATGTCAGAAGGTTTCCATGCAAAGATGTCCCAGTTCTCACGGAGGAACTAGATGAGCGCTTCTTCCTATTTGGAGTCGAGTGTTGTTGAAATGTGAGTCGGAGCAACATTGGGATCCGTTGGATGAATATGAATTGGCTTCGTTTCACCAGACGACTGGAATGCTGAATCTATGGCAGGCTTCTTAGCTCGCAACAAATCACTCGGATCTGCATTTTTTGATACTCCTGCAACTCCACTACTGCCATCTGTGCATCGGCGATCTTTGAGCCCTTCTCGAAACACTCTTCTGCCTTCTTTCGACTGCCAGTGAGAGTGATCACCCCTTTAGGACCAGGCATCTTCAATTTGAGGTACACGTAACATGGTCGAGCCATAAAACGTGCATAAGCTGGCCTTCCTAGAATAGCATGATAAGCACTCTGGAAATCCACAACTTCAAATGTTAACTTTTCTTTGCGGTAATTCTTGGAATCACCAAAAACTACATCAAGGGTGATCTGACTGAGTGACACAGCCTTCTTGCCAGGAATGACTCCATGGAAACTCATATTACTTTCGCTGAGTCTGGACATCGGAATGCCCATTCCTTTCAACGTCTCCGCATATAGTATATTCAGACCACTGCCACCATCCATCAGAACCATAGTCAATCAAGTGCCTTCGACTACTGGGTCGACCACCAATGCTTGCCTCCCAGGGGTGGCTATGTGCGCTGGGTGATCGTACTGGTCGAATGTAATGGCAGTCTGGGACCACTTCAAATAACTAGGTGTCACCGGAGTGACCATGTTCACTTCTCTGTTGATGACTTTCAGTCGACTCTTACTCTCAACGTCAGCGAAAATCATCAGAGTGGAGTTGACATGGGGGTAACCATCATCGTCCTCCTCCTCATCCTCAACTGTGTCTGCTTCCTTCTCCTTTTCCTTGGGTTGTTTATCTTGGAATTGCTGGATTAGGAGTCGACACTGTCGAGTGGTATGCTTCGGGTAAATGAAATTACCCTCTTCATCTTTTTTGGTGTGAATGCGGCATGGTAAATCTAGCACATCATTTCCATCTTGATCTTTTACATTCTTGGGGTTCCACGGCCCTTTGGGCTTCCCTTTGAACTTTCCTGGAGTCACGGCTAAGGCTTCACCAGGAGCGGTTGGCTCGGCTTTGCGCTTCTGCTTCCGACTGGAGTTTCCTCCTCCGGTTTCATGGGCGACTGTTTTGTGCTTGCCACTCCGGAGTCGGTCTTCTTCTTCACCATTGGCGTACTTGGTGGAAATCTCCATCATCCGAGTCAGAGTCATATCTCCTGTCCGACCGAATTTTAGATTCAACTCCCGATATTTGACGCCTTCTTTGAAGGCACAAATTGCCTGGTTATCAGACACATTCTCCATTGTGTGGTGCAATGTGATCCATCTCTGGATATAATCCCTCAAAGTTTCATTCAGTTTCTGAACGCAACACTGTAATTCTATCAGCCCTGTCGGCCATTTGCAAGTACCTTCAAACATTCTGACAAATACTCGCGCAAGGTCTTCCCAAGTATAAATACTACCAGGCACTAACTGATTCAGCCATGATCTGGCTGAGCCCTCCAACATCAAAGGAAGGTGCTTCATGGCCACTTCATCATTGCCACCACCAATCTGTACAGCCACTCGATAATCCTCAAGCCAAGTATCAGGCTTGGACTCTCCAGTGAACTTACTGACTCCAGTCGCCAACCTGAAGTTGGGAGGAATCACCGCAACCGTGATGGCTCTGCTGAAGCACTCTGGACCTGAGACATGTACCCTGCTGTTGGTTGGGAAATCTCTGTCATGACCCTCTCTATGAGCTCTATTTCTGTCAACCAGACCCTGAACGAGAATAGATCTTGCGTCAAAGCCCGGCTCCCTGGGGTCGACTGGAATCCTTCGCCCACCACTGTGAGGACGTCTGTCATCATGCTGCCGAGGCACGTATGACCCACTCCTTGGGGGAGGCGTGGGCACTCGACGACGATCATCGTGATCGAGTCGGTGATCATACTGCTCGTGGTTTCTGTACTGGTCTCGCCGGTCTTCACGTCCTTCACGCCTCGGAGGCGATCTCGGGTTGTGAGCCGACTAGAGTGTGTCTGCAACCACGGATCTGCTATGGATCCTATTCCGCGACTGAGATACTGATGTATTCTGCTTTCCTGCCGCATGGAGCAAAGCCCGGATCTGCACCAGACCTTGACCAGCTTCTGACTAGGAAGGTTGGATTGACTCCGCTATTCGGGCCGCAGCTGCGAGATTCTGGATCGGAGTTCGGTATACCTGAGTCAGAGGAGGAAAAAGTTGACGTCGACTAGACTCGGGGATATGCGCTCTGAGCACGCTCGTCGCGTGCGCGCTGGAGGTTCTCTAGTCGAGTGCGCTCAGCTAAGTTGGCCAGGCGCGCCTCCTCCAAGGCCTGGGCCTCAGGTGTTTCTCCAACGATAGGAGTATGAAGCGCATCTAGGTTCCGGCGGTGAAGCTCTTCCCTTCGCTGCGAAGAGAGGGGTTCGGGGCGGTACTCTTCGTGAACACGCGATGGATCGCTTCCCCCGTCGCCTCCGTCTTCACGAGTAAAGCCAGGAGGACTGCATGGTCCATTGACCATCAAAACTTCCACCGTGGGGTCGCTGCTGTCGCACTCGATGCAGTCTCTACGGAGCCAGTCGAACATGCCGTAGAGAGTTTCGTTAGGCTCGATTGCCGCGACTTGGGGGGTGGCCGACTGGCGAGCCACCGCATGCTTCACCCATTGCTGAAGCCTCGATCAACCGGAACGCTTGCTCCGGTGGGCTGTAGGGAGCGAGGTTAGTACAGGAGCCGACCGATACTGAGTCGACGGCTGCCGTAGGAGGATGCCACGGACGCACGCGCGAAAGTGTGTTGCCCCGCGGACGGGGAGCGCCTCGACGTCAAGTGGCGCTTCTTGGAGCCAAGCAGAGTCGTCGGCCATGAACACGAGCGCGCCAAGACGGATCTCGCGGCCCTTGGCCAAACCTCCGCCTGAAACCATGTTGATGGGGATCGGGAAAATCGCAACTTCTCGAACAACTCGCTAAGACACCTGCCCCATGGTGGGCGCCAACTGTCGTGGTTCTAAGTCTGATAGTAGAATAGGGGGTAGGGATGTAGAGGCAAGATCCTAGCTATGGAGGAGTTGTACACGAGAGGTTTACGAGTTCAGGCCCTTCTCGGAGGAAGTAACAGCCCTACGTCTCGGAGCCCGGAGGCGGTCGATTGGATTATATGCGTGTGAGTTACAGGGGGTGCGAACCCCTGTCCCTGAGGAGGGGGTGGCTTATATAGAGTTCGCCAGACCCCTCCCGCCCTTAGTTACAAAGGGTTTAAGGTACATAAAGATAGGGACGTTACTGGTAACGCCTGCAATAAAGATACATAATGACCATTAAAGTTATGACTTAATTCCTGACCGTTGCAGAGTGGAGTGGCTCTAGATCTTCTGATAGTCGAGTGATTGTCCATACGGTCGAGTGTCTTCAAGACTGTCGAGTGGAACATAGCTTCATGGTCGAGTGGATAATGATTTTTCTTCGAATGCTTCTGGTTCTTTTAGAGATGTCCTTGAGGAGGGTATCTTGGACAGATCCATGACCCTACCCTAGGTACATAGCTTCATCAGGAAGCAGGTGCAGGCATGGAGTACCGAGGCATCAAGCAAAGGTTTCCATATTAGTGCAACAAGACCAAGACCAGAAGGACGACAAGATGGAGGTCACCGTGGAGCCCAAGACGGCGTCACCATGAGAGCCTTTTGCAGGCGAAGACTGCTTTTGTTAGGATAGGCTGTACTAGCTGTCCCCTTTCAAATTGGCCGTTGTTGGCTCCCTTCCCGCTCAATATTTGGGGAGAGGACCAGGGCCTCTATAAATAGGACTAGCCACCACCGTAGTAGGCGAGCGATAGACCGGTCGGACCAAGAGAGACTAGGACAACCACAAGTGCACCAAGCACAAGAACACCTCTCCTCAGTAGGCTGTTCTTCCCCTTGTACTATTCATCCTCAGCCCAAGAGGCAATCCACCACACCACACCACACTGGAGTAGGGTATTACACCACAACGGTGGCCCGAACCAGTATAAATCATGTGTTCTTTGTGTTGTGAGTTCGTCGAGTTAGCCCGTAAGATCTTAGTAAATCTAGGACGTGGATTGGTAGGGGGAGATCTTCGCGCGCACCCCAGTATTCGAACCTTGAGGGTTTTGCCGGAACCCGTGATCCAACATTTGGCGTGCCAGGTAGGGGTGCGCCGAAGCTTCCCTTTCGTCGCTCTGCGTCTCGTTGCTCCATCGCCTCCATGGCGGACGCTCGCTGCGCTCGCGCTGAGCGTCGGGCTGCCCTCACCGCCTGCATCGCCCAGACGGCTCCCGTCGGCGGGCCACCCCGTCGTTCCCTGTCGCCTGCCACCAACGCCGCCACCGGCCCAGCGGGGAACGAGCAGCAAGTGTCCTCGTTGCAGCCCTCGGTGCGGCAGGATGACCGCACTGCCACTCCATCGCTAACCCCGGCCGGCTCGTC
The DNA here is from genome assembly GCF_018294505.1 of Triticum aestivum. Lineage (NCBI taxonomy): Eukaryota > Viridiplantae > Streptophyta > Magnoliopsida > Poales > Poaceae > Triticum > Triticum aestivum. The sequence continues at coordinate 221,493,724 of NC_057800.1, read as the reverse complement.
ATCCCACTCTCTTCGCGCTCCCATGGACGCGCAGGCCGCTCTGTGCATGGCGCGCGAGCTCCTGCTCTACCGCCCCGTCGACGACCTCTACGAGGACTGGCTCGACTGCATCGCCGAGATTGTCAGCGCCGCAGGGGGCTCCCCAGCGCCGTCCCTCTCGCCACCTCGCCCTTTGCCAGCCGCGGGCGGCGTGGCCCATGGAGCGCCTCCTCCACCACCTCCGCCCCAATACGGAGTCTTAGCGCCCAGGCGCGCGGCCCCACGGCGCGACCTGCCGCGTCCGGCGCCTGCACAAGAAGAAAGAAGCTGCCAAGAAGTCCCTTGGCCGCAAGAAAACCCCCCACGCTCCCGGTGCCACCACGGCAAAACCGCGTGCCGCCTGCGGTGGCGATGCACGGACCCCACCAAGGACAAGTACTCCACCAGTGCAAAGTCCCGGTGACCACGGTAGGCTGCCGCGCCTTCACCCCTGAGCTGCGTAGCGTTGCTTGGCCGGGCATGTTCAAGCCGGATCTGCCTCCTTGCTATGATGGCACCCCCGACCCCGTGGAGTTCCTGCAGCTCTACGAATTGAGCATCGAGGCGGCCAACGGCGACGAGAAAGTCATGGCGAACTGGTTTCCCATGGCTCTCAAGGATGGTGCCCGCTCCTGGCTCCTGAACCTGCCTCCAGGCTCGATCACCTCCTGGGATGAGATGCGCGACCGTTTCGTCGCCAACTTCCAGGGCACTCGCGACCGTCCACCGGCTGTGGGTGACCTACGCCGCGTCAAGCAACAACCAGGAGAGACCCTCCAGAAGTACATCCAGCGCTTCAACAATGTTCACCTCAAGATCCCCAAGTTGACGGATGAGGCCATCATCTTTGCGTTTTCCGATGGCGTCCACAACGTCAAGATGAAGGAGGAGCTCACCATCCACAAGGAGCTGTGCACGTCTCTGGAGCTGTTCAACCTGGCGACCAAGTGCGCAAGAGCTGAGGAGGGGCGCCTCTCCCTCCTCGAGCTCCCGGCTGCAGACCCAAAGGAGAAGAAAGCCAAGGCCAAAGACGTGAAGCGCAAGGGAGCAACCGTGCTCGCGGCAGAGCCGGACACAAAGTGCGGCAGGGACCAGCCCGAGTCATCCAAGAGCAGCCAACCATTCTGCGCCTTCCATAACCTGCATAGCCACAACACCAGCGACTGTCAAGAGCTCAGAGCCATTCGAGAAGGACGCTTTGGTCGACGCCCCGAGCGCAAGGACCGGGGCTACGGACGAGGAGGAGGACGTGGTGGCGGACGCTGGGATGACCGTGGCCCATGCCAGGAGTGGCGTGACCGGCCTCGTGAGGACCACTGGCAGGATCAGCCTCGCGAGGGTGCCTGGAGGGATCAGCCTCGTGAGGATTGTCCTCAGGGCAATGCCGGTCTCCCTCCACTGCCGCCACCACCAAGAAGGAATGACGACCACCACCAAGATGAGGGGGCTGGGGGCTTCCAGGAGCCGCGTGCCATCGCCTGCATATTGGGCGGAGCTCAAGCCCCAGCCTCACAGTGTATCTTCAAATAGTTTGCTCATGAGGTGAATGCAGTCCTCCCCAAGCTCGAGACCACGCGCCCGCTCAGGTGGTCCCAGTGCGCCATCACATTCAGCTTGGCAGACCAGCTCAACTGCGCGGCTACCGCCGGCGTCCTCCCGATGCTTTGTTCACCCGTCATCAGCAATGTGCAAGTCACCAAGACCCTCATCGACGGCGGCGCAGGGCTCAACGTCCTGTCCGTCGAGACATTCGACAGCGTCCAAGTGTCGTATGATCAGCTTCAGCCCACCAAACCTTTCTCAGGAGTGATCGACGGCTCCACCACGCCGATCGGTCAGGTCTGCCTCCCAGTCACCTTCAGACAGCACAACAACTACCGCACCGAGCTCATCAACTTCGACATAGCCCACATCCGTCTGCCATACAATGCCATCCTCGGTTATCCGGCCCTGGACAAGTTCATGGCCGTGACGCACCATGGCTACAACATCCTCAAGATGCCAGGAAGCGGCGGGATCATCACAGTCCCCTGCTAAGAAAGAGATGTGGTGTGCTCCCTCAAGCGTGCCTTCCAAGCAGCGTCAATCGAAGACCCTGGCAACAATGCAGCTCGTTAACCTCCTGAGGTCGTCCCCAAGGAGAAGAAGCAGCAACTCCTTACCAGACCTCAGGAGGGTAGCGCCGCGGGTGGCACCTCATCAGGATCAGCGCCCACACCTGGGGAGCCTCCCTCTATCGCATAGGAGCCGGCGCCCTCCTCGGGCAGGGCTCGGGGGCTCTCTTCTGGAGGGCCTCAGACCTCGCCAATGTCACGAGGGAGGCGCTCGGGCACCACTTGGAGGCGTGTTTCGCGGCACGTCTCCTTCAGGAGGACACTGGGCAAGGAGCGCCCGACGCTCAGGAGTTCATCACCAAGGTATCTCAGGAGCTATAGGAAGCAAGAGCAATACGTGGCGACCGCCGCCCACCTGGCGCTGCTCCCCACCCAGGCGAGGGTGGTGAGTTGCGCGTCTGCATCGACATACCAGGGCTCAACCGAGCCTCATCTCAGGAGCGCTTCTGGCCCTCGCGTGTTGGGCGCTGCGAAGGTCCACCTCACAGCTACGTTCGCATGCCGTTTGGCCTGCCGAGCGTGGCCGCTGCCTTCCAGCGCAACCTGCAGAGCGTCATGGCGGGTCAGGAGGCCAGGCACCACGCAATCCTAGTGGAGATGGAGACGGTCCTCAAGGAACCGCCGGGACCCCAGAGCCTCCCGAGACTCAGGGCCCCGGTGGCTCATGAGGGGCAATCCCTTCGCCATGTACCTTCAGTTGCCTCAACACCCCTCCATCAATAGAACCAGGTGACATTTTCCAAGTTCATTTAGCTGGGAGCGCCTAGGGGGGCTGCATTATTCACAGGCCGCATGGGTCTGTCCCTGTGGCATGTATCTTTCCTTGTTTCTGTCTTTAGCTTACCTTGCTGGGGGCGCCCCTCGGGCTGCATCATCCTCAAGCTGCTCGGGCCAGACCCAGTGGCGCGTATCGTTATGCATTTACCTGAGATAGGTTGCCTTTCATGCTTAATCTATCTATTGCTTGATTGTCTCCCATCACGGGAGCCACGCGCCGGTCGTCTTTCTTCAGGACCCTTCACGTGAGAGGATTAGGCACATCGTCTGTGCTCGGGCCCGTCCCTGCAGTGTCGATAAATCCAACGGCCAAGCTCTGTCTGGCGGGCCGGCCCCGTTCACATCACCTCCTGGGGCCATTGGTGCTTGGCTTTCTCACACGATAGCCTTAGGAGATTCGTTCGGCGCAGGTTGTCTAACCACCTTGCAGGACCAAGGCAGTGAACAAGAATCAAGACCAGGCGCAACCCGCCTTGAGGTAGGGCCTCGTGAGTCCCACGCTCGCTCACGAGTGCCTAGACACACCTCGTCTAGCCCTGTCGTGCAAGCCACGTGTCAGGGCGGGCCTGTACACGCCCCGGGGGCTCTCCGCAGCAGGGAGCCCCCTCCCACGTACTGGAGACGAGTCGGCAATCACCATGGTGATTGGTGCCCTCCCTCGCGCTAACTTGCAGGAACTTCCTGAAGGCTACACCAGGCGGTACCGCGGACTCTCCCTCTTCTCTCATGCGATTCGCTTGCGCGTTAAAAGGGGGGCTCATGAGCATCGCGACTCGGGGGCTCTTACTGGCTCTCCAGCCCTCACCCCCTGGCCTTGACCATGGCACGCGACCTGGCATACCAGCGGCGGCTGAGCTCGCTCGAGGGCTGGGACCTGAGGACGCAGAGCACCAAGAAGAACATGGAGGGGAGGGAGAGGCTCGCATGAGTCTAACCTAGCTACTCAGCAGCGGCCGATGCCCAAGCCCGGAGTCTCACGAGGAACCAACCCCAGATTGTCAAGATAAGTTTCACACTCAATCAACCGCTATAGCGCAGAGTTCTCATTTGTGTAGCCCCGCTGCGGTGACGTAGCCTCCCTCTCCTACCACTCGGCGGTTGCTTGCGCACCAAAGGGGACCTCCTGAGCATCGCGTCTCAGGGGCTCTTACTGGACCTCGGGCCGCTCACCTCCTGGCCTTGACCACGGCACGCGACCTGGCATACCAGCGACGGTTGAAGCCTGCCTGGGGACCGGGACCTGTCGGTGTAGAGCACCATGCCGTCGCGAGGTTGGAAAGGGGAAACTAAGCTGGAACAGAGCACGCACACGCACAATTTCATAATAAGGATAATGTTAACAAAGGATACTACAGACGCCTTACACGCCCTAGTGGGGTCCATTTCTTGATTCCTCGCAGGGAACAAAAGGCAAGAACTTAGGGAATCCTAACTACACGTGCCCCTGTGGATGACGCCATCATCAACAGTGGGCCACCAGAGGCCGGCGCCAACCTCATCCAGATTAGCGGCGGCCTGACGCTGCAGCCCTGCTCCGGGCTTGGCGAGAGCTTGGGGGCACGTAGCTGTCGTCGCTCGTCTCCGGAGTCTCGTAAAGCTTGGGAGAGTCGCTGGACCACCAGGAGTCGCCGCTGTCGCTGGAGAAGCTGCAGGCAAGGCCTGCGGCAGGCCCAACGCCCGCCGCTACGCCGACCTGGTGACCTCCTTCAGGGCAGCACTCCAGGCGGCGGCCCCCCTTGTCGAAGACCTTGAAGAGTAGCACGGAGGCGCCATCGTACTCGAAGTGGATCGCGAGGGCTCCCTCCGTGCGGCAGGCTCGGGCAATCTCGCCCCAGCCTCGGGTCATGAAGATCTTCCCGGAGGCAACGGCTTCAATCTCCGCTCCAGTCGCTGGTGTGTCGCAGTCGGCGTGCTGCAGCCAAAGCTCGAGAGGGCCCCTCGACGGCAAAGAACTGCGGGAGGCGAATCCAAGTGCTCGGGGGCATCGCCGCCCATATCACGAACTCGCGCGAGGAGTCTGTCGCATGGACCCCTGGGGCGACGGCGTGCGCCTCCGCGGCATGTCGGCCACAACCCTGGCGCGGGAGGCGACGCTCGTCGCTCCTTCCTTCGGAACCATCGGCCCAAGCATACAAGGGCAGCGGGTACCCAGGAGGCGGCCTTTCGTACCAAGGCCGCGACACCACCGGCCTCACTACCATCTCGCGGCAATGGGACCTTCTCTTTTTCGGCGGGAGCAGCTCGGTCTCAGTGAGGGGAGCCTTGCCCTTCTCTGCGGCCGAGAACCTCTGAATTGGCGCCATGACTACACAAGCAAGGAGTGGAGCAAGGAAGGAGAAGAAGCAGGAGAGGCAGAGGAGAGACGGGTGACGGGGGCTCCGCCCCCACCTCCCATTTATAGCCAAGGGGAGGCCAACCGCCGGCCTCCACGATCTAAGGTAATAATGATGGTTTTGCCTTGCATGCAGCAGGGACTCGTCAAATTGGGAAATTCCCGAGGCAGCATGGGGAAGCGGAGATGCCCACGTCCAATCAACCGCCACGCGTCAACCAAGGCCGCAGGCTATTGGGCCCCACGACACTCCGTACTTGCCCTTTGGCTTCACCTCGAAGCCGAGCCCGAGCGCGCCTTGGGCCCGGGGGCTACTGTTTGGTGTTCTGGGAATGGGGGTCCCCAGACTTGCCTGCCTGCGGCCCATGGCGTGCCTCTATGAGCGGGCCCGTACGGCCCATCTTCACCAGCAAGGACGCAAGACCCTCGCAAGGGGCCAATCCTTGTGAGGCGGACGACACAAGACTTCCTCAGGAGCGACCTCACCAGGCTAGCTCGCGAGGTGCGGAGAGTTCAGAGCCAGGAGAACCACGCGAGGTTCTAGTGACGTGAGCCATGACGACCAAGGCCAGGCGGGTGCCAGGCGGGCACCAGCACACACAGTGTCCTTGTTTCCTCTTTGGTGCTAAGGAAGCAGGCGCAGGCGCGGAGTACCAAGGTGTCAAGCAAAGGTTTCCATATCAGTGCAACAAGACCAAGACCAGAAGGACGACAAGACGGAGGTCACCGTGGAGCCCAAGACGGCGTCACCACCAGAGCCTTTTGCAGGCGAAGACTGCTTTTGTCAGGATATGCTGTACTAGTTGTCCCCTTTCAAATTGGCTGTTGTTGGCACCCTTCCCGCTCAATATTTGGGGAGAGGACCAGGGCCTCTATAAATAGGACTAGCCACGTCCCAATAAAACCGCATCTTGAAACATGAAGCGGGAGGCTAAAAAATGGTTCGAAATAATGACCGGGCAGTGACGTGATGTCATGCTACAAAAGTTTTCAGTGGATTAGACTCGTAAAATATTATGTTCTTTGCGGTTGTGTGTGGTATTTGATCTGTAGAGCTGGACACGTTGTCTGTGTTCGGAAGCTGCTTTGGAGTATTCGCAGGAGGAACCCGCCTTGCAATGCCGAAGACAATCTGCGCGCTAGACATATCGTCATTGAAGCCTGGTTTAGGGGCTATTGAGGGAGTCCTGGATTAAGGGGTCCTCGGACGACCGGACTATGTAACATGGGCCAGACTAATGGACTACAAAGATACAAGACAGAAGACTTCCTCCCGTGTCTGGATGGGACTCTCCTTTGCGTGGATGGCAAGCTTGGAGATCGGATATGTAGATTCCTTCCTTTGTAAACCGACTTTGTACAACCCTAGGCCCCTCCGGTGTCTATATAAACCAAAGGGTTTAGTCCGTAGAGGTAATCACAATCATACATGCTAGACTTCTAGGGTTTAGCCACAACGATCTCGTGGTAGATCAACTCTTGTGATCCTCATACTCATCAATATCAATCAAGCAGGACGTAGGGTATTACCTCCATCAAGAGGGCCCAAACCTGGGTAAAACATTGTGTCCCCGGCCTCCTGTTACCATCGACCTTAGACACACAGTTCGGGACCCCCTACCCGAGATCCGCCGGTTTTGACACCGACAACTATCGCTACCGCTTAGTGATAAAGTAAAGCAATTACATGGTGATTCCATTTCATAAAATAAAGCGACAACCATATGGCTCCTGCCAGTTGCCGATAACTCTATTACAAAACATGATCATCTCATACAATAAAATTTAGCATCATGTCTTGAACATATCACATCACAACATGCCCTGCAAAAACAAGTTAGATGACCTCTACTTTGTTGTTGCAAGTTTTACGTGGCTGCTACGAGATGAGCAAGAACCGTTCTTACCTATGCATCAAAAACCACAATGTGGTATAATGATTGCTTTTTGATCTTCAGAAAGAACCCTGTTCACTGAATCCGATTCAACTAAAGTTGGAGAAACTGACACCCACTAGCCACATGTGTGCGAAGCACGTCGGTAGAACCAGTCTCGCGTAAGCGTACGCGTAATGTCGGTCTGAGCCGCTTCATCCAACAACACCACTTAATCAAGAATCAACTAGTGATGGCAAGCAATATGTATATACCCATGCCCACAACTCCTTTGTGTTCTACTTGTGCATATAACATCTATGCATAGACCTGGGTCGGATGCCACTATTGGGGAACATAGTAATTTCAAAAAAAATCCTACGAACACGCGAGATCCATCTAGGTGATGCATATCAACGAGAGGGGAGAGTGTTGTCCACGTACCCTCGTAGACCGTAAGCGGAAGCATTGTGACAATGCAGTTGATGTAGTCGTACGTCTTCACGATCCGACCGATCCTAGCACCGAAGGTATGGCACCTCCGTGATCTGCACACGTTCAGCTCCGTGACGTCCCACGAAATCTAGATCCAACTAAGTGTCGAGGAAGAGCTTCGTCAGCACGACAGCATGATGACGGTGGTGATGAAGTTACCGATGCAGGGCTTTGCCTAAGCACTACAACGATATGACCGAGGTGGAAATCTATGGAGGGGCACCGCACACGGCTAAGAGATCAACTTGTGTGTCTATGGGGTGCCCCCTCCCCCGTATATAAAGGAGTGGAGGAGGGGAGGGCCGGCCCTCTATGGCGCGCCCAAGGGGGGAGTCCTACTCCTGGTGGGAGTAGGATTCCCCCTTTCCCTTATTGGAGTAGGAGAGAAGGAAGGGGGCGAGAGAGGGAAGGAAGGGGGGCCCACCCAGTTCGGATTGGGCTAGGGGGCGCCCTCCACCTTGGCCTTCCTCTCCTCTCTTCCACTAAGGCCCAATAAGGCCCATATACTCCTCGGGGGGTTCCGGTAACCCCCCGGTACTCCGATAAATGCCCGAACTCACCCGGAACCATTCTGATGTACAAACATAGACTTCCAATATATCGATCTTTATGTCTCGACCATTCCGAGACTCCTCGTCATGTTCGTGATCATATCCGAGACTCCGAACTACCTTCGGTACATCAAAACAGATAAACTCATAATACCGATTGTCACCGAACATTAAGCGTGCGGACCCTACGGGTTCGAGAACTATGTAGACATGACCGAGACTCATCTCCAGTCAATAATCAATAGTGGAACATAGATGCTCATATTGGTTCCTACATATTCTACGAAGATCTTTATCGGTCAAACCGCATAACAACATACGTTGTTCCCTTTGTCATCGGTATGTTACTTGCCCGAGATTCGATCATCGGTATCTCAATAACTAGTTCAATCTCGTTACCATCAAGTCTCTTTACTCGTTCCGTAATGCAACATCCCATAAGAAACTCATTAGTCACATTGCTTGCAAGGCTTATAGTGATGAGCTGCATTACCAAGAGGGCCCAGAGATACCTCTCCGATACACAGAGTGGCAGATCCTTATCTTGATCTATGCCAACTCAACAAACACCATCGGAGACACCTGTAGAGCATCTTTATAGTCACCTAGTTACGTTGTGACGTTTGAGAGAACACTAAGTGTTCCTCCAGTATTCGGGAGTTGCATAATCTCATAGTCACAGGAACATGTATAAGTTATGGAGAAAGCCTTATCAATAAACTAAACGATCAAAGTGCTAAGCTAACAGATGGGTCAAGTCAATCACATGATTCTCTAATGATGTGATCCCGTTCATAAAATGACAACTCTTTGTCCATGCCTAGGAAACTTGACCATCTTTGATCAACGAGCTAGTCAGGTAGAGGCATACTAGTGACACTTGATGTCTACTACACAACCTTTTTCTTGTAGACGTTATTGGGCCTCCAAGTGCAGAGGTTTGTAGGACAGTAGCAAATTTTCCTCAAGTGGATGACCTAAGGTTTATCAATCAGTGGGAGGTGTAGGATGAAGATGGTCTGTCTCAAACAACCCTGCAACCAAATAACAAAGAGTCTCTTGTGTCCCCAACACACCCAATACAATGGTAAATTGTATAGGTGCACTAGTTCGGCGAGGAGATGGTGATAGAAGTGCAATATGGATGGTAGATATAGGTTTTTGTAATCTGATATTATAAAAACAACAAGGTAACTAATGATAAAAGTGAGCTAAAATGGTATAGCAATGTGTTGAAACAAGGCCTAGGGTTCATACTTTCACTAGTGCAAGTTCTCTCAACAATAATAACATAATTGGATCATATAACTATCCCTCAACATACAACAAAGAGTCACTCCAAAGTCACTAATAGCGGAGAACAAACGAAGAGATTATTGTAGGGTACGAAACCACCTCAAAGTTATCCTTTCTTATCGATCTATTCAAGAGTCTGTAGTAAAATAACATGAAGCTATTCTTTCTATTCAATCTATCCTAGAGTTCGTACTAGAATAACACCTTAAGCCACAAGTCAACCAAAACCCTAATGTCACCTAGATACTCCAATGTCACCTCAAGTATCCGTGGGTATGATTATACGATATGCATCACACAATCTCAGATTCATCTATTCGACCAACACAAAGAACTTCAAAGAGTGCCCCAAAGTTTCTACCAGAGAGTCTAGACGAAAACGTGTGCCTGAAGAAATATGCCCTAGAGGCAATAATAAAGTTTTTATTTATATTTTCTTGTATCATGATGAATGTTTATTATTCATGCTAGAATTGCATTAATAGGAAACTTAGTACATGTGTGAATACATAGACAAACAGAGTGTCCCTAGTATGCCTCTACTTGACTAGCTCGTTAATCAAAGATGGTTAAGTTTCCTAGCCATGGATATGTGTTGTCATTTGATGAACGGGATCACATCATTAGAGAATGATGTGATGGATAAGACCCATCCATTAGCTTAGCATAATGATCTTTCAGTTTTATTGCTACTGCTTTCTTCATAACTTATACATGTTCCTCTGACTATGAGATTATGCAACTCCCGAATACCGGAGGAACACCTTGTGTGATATCAAACGTCACAACATAAATGGGTGATTATAAAGATGCTCTACAGGTGTCTCCGATGGTGTTTGTTGAGTTGGCATAGATCGAGATTAGGATTTGTCACTCTGTGTATCGGAGAGGTATCTCTGGGCCCTCTCGGTAATGGACATCACTCTAAGCCTTGCAAGCATTGTGAGCAATGAGTTAGTTTCAGGATGATGCATTACGTAACGAGTAAAGAGACTTTCCGGTGACGAGATTGAACTAGGTATGAGGATACCGATGATCGAATCTTAGGCAAGTAACATACCGATGACAAAGGGAACAACGTATATTGTTATGCGGTTTGACCAATAAAGATCTTCATAGAATATGTGGGAGCCAATATGAACATCCAGGTTCCGCTATTGGTTACTGACCGGAGACGTGTCTCAGTCATCTCTACATAGTTCTCGAACCCGTAGGGTCCGCACGCTTAACGTTCGGTGACGATCGGTATTATGAGTTTATGTGTTTTGATTTATTGAAGTTTGTTCGGAGTCTCGGATGAGATCGGGGACATGATGAGGAGTCTCGAAATGGTCGAGATGTAAAGATCAATATATTGGAAGGCTATATTCGGACATCGGAAAGGTTCCGAGTGATTCGTGTATTTTTTGGAGTACCGGAGAGTTACGGGGAGTATATGGGCCCTAATGGGATTTAGGGGAGAGAGGGAGGGGCTGCCTACGGCTGGCCGCGCACCCCCCCCCCCAAGGCCTAGTCCGAATTGGACTAGGGGGAGGGGCGGCGCCCCCTCCTTCCTTCTCTTCTCTCTTCCCTTTCCTTCTCTCCTACTCCTACTACATGGAAGGGGGGATCCTACTCCCGGTGGGAGAAGGACTCCCCAAGGCGCGCCATAGTAGAGGGTCGGCCCTCCCCCTCCTCCACTCCTTTATATACGGGGGAGGGGGCACCCCATAGACACACAAGTTGATTGTTTCTAGCCGTGTGCACTCCCCCCCTCCACCATAATCCACCTCAGTCATATCGTAGCGGTGCTTAGGCAAAGCCCTGTTCCGGTAGCATCATCATCACCGTCCTGACGCTGTCGTGCTGACGAAGCTCTCCCTCGACACTCTGCTGGATCGTGAGTTCGTGGGACGTCACCGAGCTGAACGTGTGTAGATCGCGGAGGTGCCGTACTTTCGATACTAGGATCGGTTGATTGTGAAGACGTACGACTACAGCAACCGCGCTGTCATAACGCTTCCGCTTATGGTCTACGAGGGTACATAGACGAAACTCTCCCCTCTTGTTGCTATGCATCACCATGATCTTGCGTGTGCATAGGAATTTTTTTGAAATTACTGCATTCCCCAACAGTGGCATTAGAGCCAGGTCTATGCGTAGATGTTATATGCACGAGTAGAACACAAAGGAGTTGTGGGCGTGGGTATATACATATTGCTTGCCCGTCACTAGTTGATTCTTGATTCGGAGGTATTTTTGGATGAAGCGGCTCAGACCGACATTACGTGTACGCTTACGCGAGACTGGTTCTACCAATGTGCTTCGCACACAGGTGGCTAGTGGGTGTCTATTTCTCCAACTTTAGTTGAATCGGGTTCAATGAATAGGATTCTTTCTGAAGATCAAAAAGCAATCACTATACCGCGTTGTGGTTTTGATGCGTAGGTAAGAACGGTTCTTGCTTAGCCCGTAGCAGCCACGTAAAACTTGCAACAACAAAGTAGAGGACGTCTAACTTATTTTTGCAGGGCATGTTGTGATGTGATATGGTCAAGACGTGATGAGATATAAATTGTTGTATGAGATGATCATGTTTTGTTAAAGTTATCGGCAACTGGTAGGAGCCTTATGGTTGTCTCTTTATTGCATAGGATGCGAGTGCGTTATAATTGCTTTACTTTATCGCTATGCGATAGCAATAGTTGCAAAAGCAATAGTTGGTGAGACGACCATGTGACGACACGTTGATAGAGATCAAGATGATCGAGATCATGGTGTCATGCCGGTGACGATAGAGATCATGACGGTGTTTTAGGAGATGGAGATCAAAGGCACAAGATGATGATGGCCATATCATGTCACATATTTTGATTGCATGTGATGTTTATCCTTTATGTATCTTATTTTTCTTAGTTCGGCGGTAGCATTATAAGATGATCTCTCACTAAATTTCAAGGTATAAGTGTTCTCTCTGAGTATGCACCATTGCGACAGTTTGTCGTGCCGAGACACCACGTGATGATCGGGTGTGATAAGCTCTACGTTCACGTACAACGGGTGCAAGCCAGTTTTGCACACGCGGAATACTCGGGTTAAACTTGACGAGCCTAGCATATGCAGATATGGCCTCGGAACACTGGAGACCGAAAGGTCGAGCGTGAATCATATAGTAGATATGATCAACATAGTGATGTTCACCATTGAAAACTACTCCATCTCACGTGATGATCGGACATGGTGTAGTTGATTTGGATCACATGATCATTTAGATGACTAGAGGGATGTCTATATAAGTGGGAGTTCTTAAGTAATATGATTAATTCAACTTTAATTTATCATGAACTTAGTCCTAATAGTATTTGCATATCTATGTTGTAGATCAATAGCTTGCGGTGTAGCTCCCCGTTTATTTTTTGATATGTTCCTAGAGAAAATTAGTTGAAAGATGATAGTAGCAATGATGCGGACTGGGTCCATGATCTGAGGATTATCCTCATTGCTGCACAGAAGAATTATGTCCTTGATGCACCGCTAGGTGACATACCTATTGCTGGAGCAGATGCACACTTTATGAACGTTTGACAAAGCTCGGTATGATGACTACTTAATAGTTTAGTGCACCATGCTTTGCGGCTTAGAACCGGGACTTCAAAAACGTTTTGAACGCCACAGAATATATAAGATGTTCTAAGAGTTGAAATTGGTATTTCATACTCATGCCCGTGTCGAGAGGTATGAGACCTCTGACAGTACTTTGCCTACAAGGTGGAGGAGAATAGCTCAACCAGTGAGCATGTGCTCAGATTGTCTGGGTACTACAATTGCTTGAATCAAGTGGGAGTTAATCTTCCAGATAAGATAGTAATTGATAAAGTTCTCTAGTCACTATCACCAAGTTACTAGAACTTAGTGATGAACTATAATATGCAAGGGATGACGAAAGTAATTCCCAAGCTCTTCGCGATGCTGAAATCGGTGAAGGTAGAAATCAAGAAATAGCATCAAGTGTTGATGGTTAACAAGACCACTAGTTTCAAGAAAAGGGCAAATGGAAAGAAAGAGGAACTTCAAAGAAGAAAGGCAAGCAAGTTGCCACTCCCATGAAGAAGCTCAAAGCTAGACCCAAGCCTGGAACTGAGTGCTTCTACTACAAAGGAAATGGTCACTGGAAGTGGAACTGCCCTAGATACTTGGCGGATAAGAAGGATGGCAAAGTGAACAAAAGTATATATTTGATATACATGTTATTGATGTGTACTTTACTAGTGTTTATAACAACACCTCAGTATTTGATACTGGTTCAGTTACTAAGAGTAGTAACTCGAAACGGGAGTTGCAAAATAAACAGAGACTAGTTAAGGGCGAGGTGATGATGTGAGTTGGAGGTGATTCCAAGGTTGATAAGATCACCATCGCACACTCCCTTTACCTTCGGGATTAGTGTTGAACCTAAAATAAATGTTATTTGGTGTTTGCGTAAAGCATAATATGATTGGATCATGTTTATTGCAATACGGTTATTCATTTAAGTCAAGGATAATTGTTGTTCTGTTTACATGAATAAAACCTTCTGAGGTCATACACCCAAGGTGAATGGTTTATTGAATCTCGATCGTAGTAATACACATATTCATAATATTGAAGCCAAAAGATGCAAAGTTAATAATGATAGTGCAACTTATATGTGGCACTGTCGTTTAGGTCATATTGGTGTAAAGCGCATGAAGAAACTCCATGGTGATGGGCTTTTGGAATCACTTGATTATGAATCATTTGATGCTTGCGAACCATGCCTCATGGGCAAGATGACTAAAACTCCGTTCTCTGGAACAATGGAGCAAGCAACTGACTTATTGGAAATAGTACATACTGATGTATGCAATCCGATGAGTGTTGAGGCCCGTGGCAGGTATCGTTATTTTCTGATCTTCACACATGATTTGAGCAGATATGGGTATATCTACTTGATGAAACATAAGTCTGAAACATTTGAAAAGTTCAAGGAATTTCGGACTGAAGTGGAAAATCATCGTAACAAGAAAATAAAGTTTCTGTGATCTGATCGTGGAGGAGAATACTTGAGTTACGAGTTTGGTATTCATTTGAAATAATGCGGAATATTTTCGCAGCTCACGCAACCTGGAACACCACAGCGTAACGGTGTGTCCCAATGTCATAACCGTACTTTATTAGATATGGTGCAATCTATGATGTCTCTTACCGATTTATCACTATTGTTTTGGGGTTATGCATTAGAGACAACTGCATTCACGTTAAATAGGGCGCCATCTAAATCTGTTGAGACGACACCATATGAGCTGTGGTTTAGCAAGAAACCTAAGCTTTCGTTTCTTAAAGTTTGGGGCTATGATGCTTATGTGAAAAAGTTTCAACCTGATAAGATCGAACCCAAATCGGAGAAATGCATCTTCATAGGATACCCAAAGGAAACTGTTGGGTACACCTTCTATCACAGATCCAAAGGCAAGATATTCGTTGCTAAGAATGGATCCTTTCTAGAGAAGAAGTTTCTCTCGAAAGAAGTGATTGGGAGGAATGTAAAACTTGATGAGGTAATTGTACCTTCTCCCGAATTGGAAAGTAGTTCATCACATAAATCTGTTCTAGTAATTCCTACACCAATTAGTGAGGAAGTTAATGGTGATGATCATGAAACTTCGGATCAAGTTGCTACCGAATCTCGTAGGTCAACCAGAATACGTTCTACACCAGAGTGGTATGGTAATCCTGTTCTGGGGGTCATGTTACTTGACCATGACGAACCTACGAACTATGAGCAAGCGATGATGAGCCCAGATTCTGCGAAATGGCTTGAAGCCATGAAATCTGAGATGAAATCCATGTATTAGAACAAAGTATGGACTTTGATTGACTTTCCCGTTAATCGGTGAGCCATTAAGAATAAATGGATTTTCAGGACACTAATAGTAGTGTTACTATCTACAAAGCTCGAATTGTCGTAAAAAGTTCTCGACAAGTTCAAGGTGTTGATTATGAAGAGATTTTCTCACTCGTAACGATGCTTAAGTCTGTCCGAATCATGTTAGCAATTGCCACATTTTATGAAATCTGGCAAATGGATGTCAAAGCTGCATTCCTTAATGGATTTCTTAAAGAAGAGTTTTATATGATGCAACAAGAAGGTTTTGTCAATCCTAAAGGTGCTAACAATGTGTGCAAGCTCCAGCGATCCATCTATGGACTGGTGCAAGCATCTCGGAGTTGGAATATATACTTTGATAAAGTGATCAATGCATATGGTTTTATACAGATTTGCGGTGAAGCCTGTATTTACAAGAAAGTGAGTGGGAGCACAACAACATTTCTGATAAGTATATGTGAATGACATATTGTTGATCAGAAATAATGTAGAATTTTCTAGAAAGCATAAAGGAGTGTTTGAAAAGAGTTTTTCAAAGAAAGACCTCGATGAAGCTACTAACATATTGAGCATCAAGATCTATAGAGATAGATCAAGACGCTTGATATATTTTCAATGAGTACATACCTTGACAAGATTTTGAAGTAGTTCAAAATGGAAAAGTGAAAGAAGGAGTTCTTGCATGTGTTGCATGGTGTGAAGTTGAGTAAAGACTCAAAACCCGACCACGGAAGAAAATAGAAACAGAATGAAAAGTCATTCCCTATGCCTCAGTCATAGGTTCTATAAAGTATGCTATGTTCTGTACCAGACCTATTGTGTACCTCACCATAAGTTTGGCAAGAGGGTACAATAGTGATCCAGGAGTGGATCACTGGACAACGGTCAAAAATATCCTTAGTAGAATAAGGAAATGTTTCTCGGTTATGGAGGTGACAAAGAGTTCGTCGTAAAGAGTTACGTCGATGCAAGCTTTGACACCGATCTGGATGACTCTAAGTCTCGATCTAGATACATATCGAAAGTCGGAGAAATTAGCTAGAGTAGCTCCGTGCAAAGCATTGTAGACATAGAAAATTTGCAAAATACATACGGCTCTGAATGTGGCAGACCCATTGACTAAATTTCTCTCACAAGCAAAACATGATCACTCTTTGGGTGTTAATCACATACCGATGTGAACTAGATTATTGAATATAGTAAACCCTTTGGGTGTTAGTCACATGGAGATGTGAACTAATCACATAAAGATGTGAACTATTGGTGTTAAATCACATGACAATGAGAACTAGATTATTGACTCTAGCGCAATATGCCCTAGAGGCAATAATAAAGTTGTTATTTATATTTCCTTATATCATGATAAATGTTTATTATTCATGCTAGAATTGTATTAACAAGAAACTTAGTACATGTGTGAATACATAGACAAACAGAGTGTCCCTAGTATGCCTCTACTTGACTAGCTCGTTAATCAAAGATGGTTAACTTTCCTAGCCATGGACATGTGTTGTCATTTGATGAATGGGATCACATCATTAGAGAATGATGTGATGGGCAAGACCCATCCGTTAGCTTAGCATAATGATCATTCAGTTTTATTGATATTGCTTTCTTCATAACTTATACATTATCCTCAGATTATGAGATTACGCAACTCCCGAATACCATAGGAAGACCTTGTGTGCTATCAAGCGTTACAACATAACTGGGTGATTATAAAGATGCTCTACAGGTGTCTCGGATGGTGTTTGTTGAGTTGGCATAGATCGAGATTAGGATTTGTCACTCTGTGTATCAGAGAGGTATCTCTAGGCCCTTTCGGTAATGCACATCACTCTAAGCCTTGCAAGCATTGTGATTAATGAGTTAGTTGAGGGATGATGCATTACGGAATGAGTAAAGATACTTGCCGGTAACGAGATTGAACTAGGTATGAGGATACCGACGATTGAATCTCGGGCAAGTAACATACCGATGACAAAGGGAACAAAGTATATCGTTATGCAGTTTGACCAATAAAGATCTTCATAGAATGTGGGTGCCAATATGAACATCCAGGTTCCGCTATTGTTTATTGACCAGAGACGTGTCTCCGTCATGCCTACATAGTTCTCGAACCCGTAGGGTCCGCACGCTTAACATTTGGTGACGATCGGTATTATGAGTTTATGTGTTTTGATGTACCAAAGTTTGTTCCGAGTCCCGGATGAGATCAGGGACATGACGAGGAGTCTCGAAATGGTTGAGATGTAAAGATCGATATATTGAAAGGCTATATTCGGACATCGGAAAGGTTCTGAGTGATTCAGGTATTTTTCGGAGTGCCGGAGAGTTACGGGGAGTATATGGGCCCTAATGGGCTTTAGGGGAGAGAGGGAGGGGCTTCCTATGGTAGGCCGCGCGCCCCCCAAGGCCTAGTCCGAATTGGACTAGGGGGAGGGGCGGCGCGCCCTCCTGCCTTCTCTTCTCTCTTCCCTTTCCTTCTCTCCTACTCCTACTACATGGAAGGGGGTGAATCCTACTCCAGGTGGAGTAGGACTCCCCAGGGCGCGCCATAGTAGAGGGCCGACCCTCCCCCTCCTCCACTCCTTTATATACGGGGGAGGGGGCACCCCATAGACACACAAGTTGATTGTTTCCAGCCGTATGCGGTGCCCCCCTCCACCATAATCCACCTTGGTCATATTGTAGCGGTGCTTAGGCAAAGCCTTGTTCCGGTAACATCATCATCACCATCATCACGCCATCGTGCTGACGAAGCTCTCCCTCGACACTCTACTGGATCGTGAGTTCGTGGGACATCACCGAGCTGAACGTGTGTAGATCGTGGAGGTGCCGTACTTTCGGTACTAGGATCGGTCGATCGTGAAGACGTACGACTACATCAACCGTGTTGTCATAACGCTTCCACTTACGGTCTATGAGGGTACATAGACGAAACTCTCCCCTCTCGTTGCTATGCATCACCATGATCTTGCGTGTGCGTAGGAATTTTTTTGAAATTACTGCGTTCCCCAACAGTGCCAACCCCTGTGCATAAGTTCACGAGGTCACGGAACTCGCAAGTTGATCACCAAAACATACATCAAGTGGATCAAGTGAATATCCCATTGTCACCATAGATAAGCACATGCAAGACATACATCAAGTGTTCTCAAATCCTTAAAGACTCAATCCGATAAGATAACTTCAAAGGGATAACTCAATCCATTACAAGAGAGTAGAGGGGGAGAAACATCATAAGATCCAACTATAATAGCAAAGCTTGTGATACATCAAGACCGTGCCGAATCAAGAACATGAGAGAGAGAGAGAGAGAGAGAGAGAGAGAGAGAGATCAAACACATAGCTACTGGTACATACCATCAGCCCCGAGGGTGAACTACTCCCTCCTTGTCGTGAAGAGCGCTGAGATGATGAAGATGGCCACCGGAGAGGGATTCCTCCCTCCGGCAGGGTGCCGGAATGGGTCTAGATTGGTTTTCGGTGGCTACGGAGGCTTGCGGCGGCGGAACTCCCGATCTAGGTTATTTTCTGGAAGTTTCGTCATTAATAGGAATTTTTGGCGTCGGTCTCACACCAAGGGGGTCTCCGAGTTGTCCACGAGATAGGGTAGCGCGCCCCCACCCTCGTGGACGGCCCGGGACTCTTCTGGCCCAACTCTTTTACTCCGAGGGCTTCTTTTGGTCCATAAAAAATCGTCAAAAATTGCCACGTCCATTGGACTTTGTTTGGTATTCCTTTTCTGTAAAACTCAAAAACAAGGAAAAAACAGAAACTGGCACTAGCTCTAGGTTAATAGGTTAGTCCCAAAAATCATATAAAATACCATATAAATGCATATAAAACATCCTAGATTGATAATATAATAGCATGGAACAATCAAAAATTATAGATACGTTGGAGACGTATCAAACATCCCCAAGCTTAATTCCTGCTCGTCCTCGAGTAGGTAAATGATAAAAACAGAATTTTTGATGTGGAATGCTACCTAACATATTTATCAATGTAATCTTCTCTACTGTGGCAAGAAAATTCAGATCCATAAGATTCAAGACAAAAGTTTAATATTGGCATAAAAATAATAATACTTCAAGCATACTAACTAAGCAATTATGTCTTCTCAAAATAACATGGCCAAAGAAAGCTTATCCCTACAAAATCATATAGTTTGGCTATGCTTCATTTTCGTCACACAAAAATGCTCTCATCATGCAGGACCTCGATGGCAAGCCAAGCAATTGTTTCATACCTTAGTAATCTCAAACTTTTTTCAACTTTCACGCAATACATGAGCGTGAGCCATGGACATAGCACTATGGGTGGAATAGAATATAATGATGGGGGTTGTGTAGAGAAGACAAAAAAAGAGAAAGTCTCACATTGACACGGCTAATCAACGGGCTATGGAGATGCCCATCAATTGATGTCAATGCGAGGAGTAGGGATTGCCATGCAACGGATGCACTAGAGCTATAAATGTATGAAAGCTCAACAAAAGAAACTAAGTGGGTGTGCATCCAACTTGCTTGCTCATGAAGACCTAGGGCATTTGACGAAGCCCATTTTTGGAATATACAAGCCAAGTTCTATAATGAAAAATTCCCACTAGTATATGAAAGTGACAATATAAGAGACTCTCTATCATGAAGATCATGGTGCTACTTTGAAGCACAAGTGTGGAAAAAGGATAGTAGCATTGTCCCTTTTATTTTCTTTTTATTTTTTATTTTTTATTTGGCCTTTATTTTTTTCATTTGGCCTTCCCTTTTTTGGGGACAATGCTCTATTAATGATGATCATCACACTTCTATTTATTTACAACTCAAAGATTACAACTCGTTACTAGAACAAAGTATGACTCTATATGAATGCCTCCACGGTGTACCGGGATGGGCAATGAATCATGAGTAACATGTATGAAATTATGCATGGTGGCTTTGCCACAAATACGATGTCAACTACATGATCATGCAAGGCAATATGACAATGATGAAGCATGTCATAATAAACGTAATGGTGGAAAGTTGCATGGCAATATATCTCGGAATGGCTATGGAAATGCCATAATAGGTAGGTATGGTGGCTGTTTTGAGGAAGATATAAGGAGGTTTATGTGTGCACCAACTCTCAAGGTGAGAAAGTGCAATGCACGGTACCGAAGAGGCTAGCAATGATGGGAAGGTGAGAGTGTGTATAATCCAGGGACTCAACATTAGTCATAAAGAACTCACATACTTACTACAAAAATCTACAAGTCATCAAAAAACAAGCATTACGTGCATGCTCCTAGGGGGATAGATTGGTAGGAAAAGACCATCGCTCGTCCCCGACCACCACTCATAAGGAGGAAAATCAAAGAAACACCTCATGCTTCAAATTTGTCACACAACGTTTACCATACGTGCATGCTACGGGACTTGCAAACCTCAACACAAGTATTTCTCAATTTCACAATTACTCAACTAGCACGACTCTAATATGACCATTTTTATATCTCAAAACAATTATCAAGTATCAAACTTCTCATAGTATTCAATGCACTATATATAAAAGTTTTTATTATACCCATCTTGGATGCCCATCATATTAGGACTAGTTTCATAACCAAACCAAACTACCATGCTATTCTAAAGACTCTCAAAATAATATAAGTGAAGCACGAGAGCAAATGACAAACTACTCCGAAAGATATAAGTGAAGATCAATGAGTAATCGAATAATTATGCAACTATGTGAAGACTCTCTAACATTTAAGAATTTCAGATCTTGGTATATTATTCAAACAGCAAGCAAAACAAAATAAAATAAAATGACTGATACGTGTCCAACGTATTTATAATTTTTTATTGTTCCATGCTATATTATATCCTGTTTTGGACATTATTGGGCTTTATTATACACTTTTATATTATTTTTGGGACTAACCTATTAACCGGAGGCCCAACCCAGAATTGTTATTTTTTTGCCTATTTTAGGGTTTCACAAAAAAAGAATATTAAACGGAGTCCAAACAGAATGAAACCTTCGGGAACGTGATTTTCGGAACGAACATGATCTAGAGGACTTGGACCCTACGCCAAGCAATCAACGAGGAAGGCACGAGGTAGGGGGCGCGCCTACCCCCCCCCCCCCAGGCGCGCCCTCCACCCTCGTGGGGGCCACGTTGCTCCACCGACGTACTCCTTCCTCCTATATATACCTACGTACCCCCAAACTACCAGATACGGAGCCAAAACCCTAATTCCACCGCCGTAACTTTCTGTATCCACGAGATCCCATCTTGGGGCCTTTTTCTGGAGCTCCGCTAGAGGGGGTATCGATCAGGGAGGGCTTATACATCAACACCATAGCCTCTCTGATGAAGTGTGAGTAGTTTACTTCAGACCTATGGGTCCATAGTTATTAGCTAGATGGCTTCTTCTCTCTTTTTGGATCTCAATACAAAGTTCTCCCCCTCTCTTGTGGAGATCTATTTGATGTAATCTTCTTTTGCGGTGTGTTTGTTGATACCGATGAATTGTGAGTTTATGATCAAGTTTATCTATGAACAATATTTGAATCTTCTCTGAATTCTATTATGTATGATTGGTTATCTTTGCAAGTCTCTTCGAATTATCAATTTGGTTTGGCCTACTAGATTGATCTTTCTTGCAATGGGAGAAGTGCTTAGCTTTGGGTTCATTCTTGCGGTGTCCTTTCCCAGTGATAGTAGGGGCAGCAAGGCACATATTATATTGTTGCCACGAGGATAACAAGATGGGGTTTATATCATATTGCATGAGTTTATCCCTCTACATCATGTCATCTTGCTTAAAGCTTTACTCTGTTATCTTGAACTTGATACTCTAGATGCATGCTGCATAGCGGTCGATGTGTGGAGTAATAGTAGTAGATGCAGGTAGGAGTCTGTCTACTTGTCTCGGACGTGATGCCTATATACATGATCATACCTACATATTCTCATAACTATGCTCAATTCTGTCAATTGCTCAACAGCAATTTGTTCACCCACCGTAATACTTATGCTTTCGAGAGAAGCCTCTAGTGAAACCTATGGCCCCCGGGTCTATTTTCTATCATATTAATATTCCAATACTTAGTTATTTCCTTTGACATTTATTTTACTTTCATCTTTATTTCTCTTTATCATAAAACTACCAAAAATATTATCTTATCATATATATCAGATCTCACTCTCGTTGGTTACCGTGAAGGGATTGACAACCCCTTTATTGTGTTGATTGCGAGGAGTTTATTTGTTCGTGTAGGTGTGAGGGACTCGTGCGTGGCCTCCTACTGGATTGGTACCTTGGTTCTCAAAAACTGAGGGAAATACTTACGCTGCTCTACTGCATCACCCTTTCCTCTTCAAGGGAAAACCAACGCAGTGCTCAAGAGGTAGCAAGAAGGATTTCAGGCGCCGTTGTCGGCGAGGCTTACGCAATGTCAAGTCAAGATTTGGACTCCCGGCAATGAGCCATTTCTGGCGCCGTTGCCGGGGAGTCTACGCAAAAGTCAACATACCAAGTACTCGACACAAACCCTTATCTCCCGCATTACATTATTTGCCATTTGCCTCTCGTTTTCCTCTCCCCCACTTCACCCTTGCCGTTTTATTCACCCTCTCTCTCTCTCTCCATCCTCCCTCTCTTTCTCTATTCGCCTCTTTTTGCCCGTTTCTTGTTTGCTTGTGTGTTGGATTGCTTGCTTGTCACGATG
This sequence comes from Triticum aestivum, assembly GCF_018294505.1. Classification (NCBI taxonomy): domain Eukaryota; kingdom Viridiplantae; phylum Streptophyta; class Magnoliopsida; order Poales; family Poaceae; genus Triticum; species Triticum aestivum. The sequence continues at coordinate 221,470,658 of NC_057800.1, read as the reverse complement.
GCTCTATCTAGATTTGGTGATCTTCACCTTAAAAGGTTAGAAGAGATCGAAAGCAACGTCAGGAGTTTTATGGTCTTGCAATTTGAGCATAATAATTTCTTTAGAAATGAGATTAAAGAACAAAAAAGCTTTATGGCTTATATGAATAAAGAGCTCGATGATATGTCTAAAGAATTTGATGGTTTGAAATCTCAGATTGCTCATCTTGAGAAGTTAATAGCTGAAGTTTTGGATAAGCAAGCCACCTAAGTTAATAAGATGGCCGCTAAGCCGGAATTTTTTTTGGAAGATAAAGATGAAGATCTAAAAGTTATTGATGTGTGCCCTATTAAATATTTGTTTTGTAATATGAATCTTGATAATGATGGGACTGAATATGATCCACCTTTACCTAGAAGGCGTTCCAAAAATTCAGAGTCTTTAGATCTTGATGCTAAAATTGTTAAAAGTGGGATTGAGGAAGTCAAAACTTTAAATATTAATGAACCTACTATTTTGGATTTCAAGGAATTTAATTATGATAATTGCTCTTTGGTAGGTTGTATTTGCTTGTTGCAATCTGTGCTAAATTCTCCTCATGCTTATAGTCAAAATAAAGCCTTTACCAAACATATCGTTGATGCTTTGATGCAATCTTATGAAGAAAAACTTGAGTTGGAAGTTTCTATCCCTAGAAAACTTTATGATGAGTGGGAACCTACCATTAAAATTAATATTAAAGATCATGAATGCTATGCTTTGTGTGATTTGTGTGCTAGTGTTTCCACGATTCCAAAAACCTTGTGTGATTTGCTAGGTTTTCGTGATTTTGATGATTGCTCTTTAAACTTGCACCTTGCAGATTCCACTATTAAGAAACCTATGGGAAGAATTAATGATATTCTTATTGTTGCAAATAGGAATTATGTGCCCGTGGATTTTATTGTTCTTGACATAGATTGCAATCCTTCATGTCCTATTATTCTTGGTAGACCTTTCCTTAGAACAATTGGTGCAATTATTGATATGAAGGAAGGGAATATTAGATTCCAATTTCCGTTAAGGAAAGGCATGGAACACTTTACTAGAAAGAAAATTAAATTACCTTATGAATCTATTATGAGAGCCACTTATGGATTGCCTTCCAAAGATGGCAATACCTAGATCTATCTTTGCTTTTATGCCTAGCTAGGGGCGTTAAACGATAGCGCTTGTTGGGAGGCAACCCAATTTTATTTTTATTCCTTGCTTTTTGATCCTGTTTAGTAATAAATAATTTATCTAGCCTCTGTTTTGGTTGTGATTTTTGTGTTTAATTAGTGTTTGTGCAAAGTAGAACCGTTGGGAAGACTTGGGGAAAGTCTTTTTAATCTTGCTGTAAAAAACAGAAACTTTATCGCTCACGGGAACTGCTGCCATTTTATCTGGAAAGTGATATTTAGTTAATTCTTTTCGCAGATGATTAATAGATAGATTCCTCACGTCCAGCAATTTATTTTAGAATTTTTGGGGTTCCAGATCTTGCGTTAGCTACAGATTACTACAGACTGTTCTGTTTTTGACAGATTCTGTTTTTCGTGTGTTGTTTGCTTATTTTGATGAATCTATGGCTAGTAAAATAGTTTATAAACCATAGAGAAGATGGAATACAGTAGGTTTAACCCCACTATAAATAAATAATGAGTTCATTACAGTACCTTGAAGTGGTGTTTTGTTTTCTTTCGCTAACGGGGCTCACGAGATTTTCTACTTTAAGTTTTGTGTTGTGAAGTTTTCAATTTTTGGGTAAAGATTTGATGGATTATGGAAAAAGGAGTGGCAAGAGCCTAAGCTTGGGTATGCCCATGTCACCCCCAAGATAATCTAAGGACACCTAAAATACAAAGCTTGGGGATACCCCGGAAGGCATCCCCTCTTTCGTCTACTTCTATCGGTAACTTTACTTGGAGCTATATTTTTATTTACCACATGATATGTGTTTTGCTTGGAGCGTCTTGTATTATTTGAGTCTTTATTTGTTAGTTTTCCACAATCATCCTTGCTGCACACACCTTTTTGATAGAGACACTCATGATTCGAAAATTGTTAGAATACTCTATGTGCTTCACTTATATCTTTTGAGTTATATAGTTTTTGCTCTAGTGCTTCACTTATATCTTTTAGAGCACGTTGGTGGATTTGTTTTATAGAAACCATTGTTCTCCCATGCTTCACTTATATTACTTTGAGAGTCCTACAAAGCAACATGGTAAATTGCTTTAATCATGTTAGGCATTCAAGATTAATAATAAAATTTTCTTATGAGTGTGTTGAATACTATGAGAAGTTTGATACTTGATAATTGTTTTGAGATATGGAGATGGTGATATTAGAGTCATGCTAATTGAGTAGTTGTGAATTTGAGAAATGCTTGTGTTGAAGTTTGTGATTCCCGTAGCATGCACGTATGGTGAACCGTTATGTTAAGAAGTCGGAGCATGATGTATTTATTGATTGTCCTCCTTATGAGTGGCAGTCGTGGATGAGCGATGGTCTTTTCCTACCAATCTATCCCCCTAGGAGCATGCGCGTGATACTTTGCTTTGATAACTTGTAGATTTTTGCAATAAGTATATGAGTTCTTTATGACTAATGTTGACTCCATGGATTATACGCACTCTCACCCTTCCATCATTGCTAGCCTCTCTAATACCACGCACCTTTTGCCAGTATCATAGACCAACCATATACCTTCCTAAAAACAGCCACCATACCTACCTATCATGGCATTTCCATAGCCATCCCGAGATATATTGCCATGCAACTTACCACCGTTCCGTTTATTATGACACGCTCCATCATTGTCATATTGCTTCGCATGATCATGTAGTTGACATTGTATTTGTGGCAAAGCCACCGTTCATAATTCTTTCATACATGTCACTCTTGATTCATTGCATATCCCGGTACACCGCCGGAGGCATTCACATAGAGTCATATTTTGTTCTAAGTATTGAGTTGTAATTGTTGAGTTGTAAGTAAATAAAAAGTGTGATGATCATCATTTTTAGAGCAATGTCCCAAGTGAGGAAAGGATGATGGAGACTATGATTCCCCCACAAGTCGGGATGAGACTCCGGACTAAAAAAAAGAGGCCATATAAAAATAGAAAAGGCCCAAATAAAAAAATGAGAGAAAAAGAGAGAAGGGACAATGCTACTATCCTTTTACCACACTTGTGCTTCAAAGTAGCACCATGATCTTCATGATAGAGAGTCTCCTATGCTATCACTATCATATACTAGTGGGAATTTTTCATTGTAGAAATTGGCTTGTATATTCCAATGATGGGCTTCCTCAAAATGCCCTAGGTCTTCCCGAGCAAGCAAGTTTGATGCACACCCACTTAGTATATTTTTGTTGAGCTTTCATATACTTATAGCTCTAGTGCATCCGTTGCATGGCAATCCCTACTCACTCACATCGATATCTATTGATGGGCATCTCCATAGCTCGTTGAATCGCCTAGTTGATGTGAGACTATCTTCTCCCTTTTTGTCTTCTCCACAACCACCATTCTATTCCACCTATAGTGTTATGTCCATGGCTAACGCTCATGTATTGTGTGAAGATTGAAAAATTTTGAGAACACTAAAAGTATGAAACAATTGCTTGGCTTGTCGTCGGTCTTGTGCATGATTTAAATACTTTGTGTGGTGAAGATGGAGCATAGCCAGACTATATGATTTTGTAGGGATAACTTTCTTTGGCCATGTTATTTTGAAGAGACATAATTTCTTAGTTAGTATGCTTGAAGTATTATTATTTCTATGTCAATATTAAACTTTTGTCTTGAATCTTTCGGATCTGAATATTCATACCACAATTAAGAGAATTACATTGAAATTATGCCAAGTAGCATTCCACATCAAAAATTCTGTTTTTATCATTTACCTACTCGAGGACGAGCAAGAATTAAACTTGGGGATGCTTGTGTTGGGAAACATAGTAATTTCAAAAAAATTCCTACGCACACGCAAGATCATGGTGATGCATAACAACGAGAGGGGAGAGTATGATCTACGTACCCTTGTAGATCGACAACAGAAGCGTTTGGTTGATGTAGTCGTACGTCTCCATGGCCCGACCGATCAAGCACAGAAACTACGGCACCTCCGAGTTCTAGCACACGTTCAGCTCGATGACGATCCCCGGACTCCGATCCAGCAAAGTGTTGGCGAAGAGTTCCGTCAGCACGACGGCGTGGTGACGATCTTGACGTACTACCGTCACAGGGCTTCGCCTAAGCACCGCTACAATATTATCGAGGACTATGGTGGAAGGGGGCACCGCACACGGCTAAGAATATGATCATGTGGATCAACTTGTGTCTCTAGGGGGTGCCCCTGCCTCCGTATATAAAGGTTCAAGGGAGGGGGGCCGGCCGACCAGGAGAGGCGCGCCAGGAGGATTCCTACTCCCTCTGGGAGTAGGACTCCCCCCCTTTCCTAGTTGGAATAGGATTCGTGGAGGGGGGAAAAGGAGAGAGAGGAGGAAGGGGGGCCGGCCCCCTCTCCTTGTCCAATTCGGACCAAGGGGGGAGGGGCGCGCGGCCCATCTCTGGCCACCTCTCCTCTCTTCCACTAAGGCCCACTAAGGCCCATATACCTCCCGGGGGGTTTCGGTAACCTCCTGGTACTCCGGTAAAATCCCGATTTCACCCGGAACACTTCCGATATCCAAACATAGGCTTCCAATATATCAATCTTTATTTCTCGACCATTTCGAGACTCCTCGTCATGTCTGTGATCACATCTGGGACTCTGAACAACCTTCGGTACATCAAAATGCATAAACTCATAATATAACTGTCATCGTAACCTTAAGCGTGCGGACCCTACGGGTTCGAGAACAATGTAGACATGACCGAGACACGTCTCCGGTCAATAACCAATAGCGGAACCTGGATGCTCATATTGGCTCCTACATATTCTACGAAGATCTTTTATCGGTCAGACCGCATAACAACATACGTTGTTCCCTTTGTCATCGGTATGTTACTTGCCCGAGATTCGATCGTCGATATCCCATACCTAGTTCAATCTTGTTACCGGCAAGTCTCTTTACTCGTTCTGTAATACACCATCCCGCAACTAACTCATTAGTTACAATGCTTGCAAGGCTTAAGTGATGTGCATTACCGACAGGGCCCAGAGATACCTCTCCGACAATCGGAGTGACAAATCCTAATCTCGAAATACGCCAACCCAACATGTACCTTTGGAGACACCTGTAGAGCACCTTTATAATCACCCAGTTATGTTGTGACGTTTGGTTGCACACAAAGTTTTCCTCCGGTAAACGGGAGTTGCATAATCTCATAGTCATAGGAACATGTATAAGTTATGAAGAAAGCAATAGCAACATAGTAAACGATCGGGTGCTAAGCTAATGGAATGGGTCATGTCAATCAGATCATTCACCTAATGATGTGATCTCGTTAATCAAATAACAACTCTTTGTCCATGGTTAGGAAACATAACCATCTTTGATTAACGAGCTAGTCTAGTAGAGGCATACTAGTGACACTCTGTTTGTCTATGTATTCACACATGTATTATGTTTCCGGTTAATACAATTCTAGCATGAATAATAAACATTTATCATGATATAAGGAAATAAATAATAACTTTATTATTGCCTCTAGGGCATATTTCCTTCAGTCTCCCACTTGCACTAGAGTCAATAATCTAGATTACACAGTAATGATTCTAACACCCATGGAGCATTGGTGTTGATCACGTTTTGTTCGTGGAAGAGGCTTAGTCAACGTGTCTGCTACATTCAGATCCATATGTATCTTGCAAATCTCTATGTCTCCCACCTGGACTAGATCCCGGATGGAATTGAAGCGTCTCTTGATGTGCTTGGTTCTCTTGTGAAATATGGATTCCTTTGCCAAGGCAATTGCACTAGTATTGTCACAAAAGATTTTCATTGGACCCGATGCACTAGGTATGACACCTAGATCAGATATGAACTCCTTCATCCAGACTCCTTCATTAGCTGCTTCCGAAGCAGCTATGTATTCCGCTTTACACGTAGATCCCGCCACGATGCTCTGTTTAGAACTGCACCAACTGACAGCTCCACCGTTTAATGTAAACACGTATCCGGTTTGCGATTTAGAATCGTCCGGATCAGTGTCAAAGCTTGCATCAATGTAACCGTTTACGATGAGATCTTTGTCACCTCCATATACGAGAAACATATCCTTAGTCCTTTTCAGGTACTTCAGGATGTTCTTGACCGCTGTCCAGTGATCCACTCCTGGATTACTTTGGTACCTCCCTGCTAGACTTATAGCAAGGCACACATCAGGTCTGGTACACAGCATTGCATACATGATAGAGCCTATGGCTGACGCATAGGGAACATCTTTCATTTTCTCTCTATCTTCTGCAGTGGTCGGGCATTGAGTCTGACTCAACTTCACACCTTGTAACACAGGCAAGAACCCTTTCTTTGCTTGATCCATTTTGAACTTCTTCAAAATCTTGTCAAGGTATGTGCGTTGTGAAAGTCCAATTAAGCGTCTTGATCTATCTCTATAGATCTTTATGCCTAATATGTAAGCAGCTTCACCGAGGTCTTTCATTGAAAAACTCTTATTCAAATATCCCTTTATGCTATCCAGAAATTCTATATCATTTCCAATCAGTAATATGTCATCCACATATAATATCAGAAATGCTACAGAGCTCCCACTCACTTTCTTGTAAGTACAGGCTTCTCCAAAAGTCTCTATAAAACTAAATGCTTTGATCACACTATGAAAGCGTTTGTTCCAACTCCGAGAGGCTTGCACCAGTCCATAAATGGATCGCTGGAGCTTGCACACTTTGTTAGCTCCCTTTGGATCGACAAAACCTTCCGGTTGCATCATATACAACTCTTATTCCAGAAATCCATTCAGGAATGCAGTTTTGACATCCATCTGCCAAATTTCATAATCATAAAATGCGGCAATTGCTAACATGATTCGGACAGACTTAAGCATCGCTACAGGTGAGAAGGTCTCATCGTAGTCAACCCCTTGAACTTGTCGAAAACCTTTTGCGACAAGTCGAGCTTTGTAGACAGTAATATTACCGTCAGCGTCAGTCTTCTTCTTGAAGATCCATTTATTCTCAATTGCTTGCCGATCATCGGGCAAGTCAACCAAAGTCCATACTTTGTTCTCATACATGGATCCCATCTCAGATTTCATGGCTTCAAGACATTTTACGGAATCTGGGCTCACCATCGCTTCTTCATAGTTCATAGGTTCATCATGATCTAGTAGCATGATTTCCAGAACAGGATTACCGTACCACTCTGGTGCGGATCTCACTCTGGTTGATCTACGAGGTTCAGTAGTATCTTGTTCTGAAGTTTCATGATCATTATCATTAGCTTCCTCACTAATTGGTGTAGGTGTCACAGAAACAGTTTTCTGTGATGCACCACTTTCCAATAAGGGAGCAGGTACAGTTACCTCATCAAGTTCTACTTTCCTCCCACTCACTTCTTTCGAGAGAAACTCCTTCTCTAGAAAGGATCCATTCTTAGCAACGAATGTCTTGCCTTCGGATCTGTGATAGAAGGTGTACCCAACAGTCTCCTTTGGGTATCATGTGAAGACACATTTCTCCGATTTGGGTTCGAGCTTATCAGGTTGAAGCTTTTTCACATAAGCATCGCAGCCCCAAACTTTAAGAAACGACAACTTTGGTTTCTTGCCAAACCACAGTTCATAAGGTGTCGTCTCAACGAATTTTGATGGTGCCCTATTTAATGTGAATGCGACCGTCTCTAAAGCATAACCCTAAAATGATAGCGGTAAATTTGTAAGAGACATCATAGATCACACCATATCAAGTAAAGTACGATTACGACGTTCGGACACACCATTACGCTGAGGTGTTCCGGGTGGCGTGAGTTGCGAAACTATTCCGCATTGTTTCAAATGTAGACCAAACTCGTAACTCAAATATTCTCCTCCACGATCAGATCGCAGAAACTTTATTTTCTTGTTACGATGATTTTCAACTTCACTCTGAAATTCTTTGAACTTTTCAAATGTTTCAGACTTATGCTTCATTAAGTAGATATACCCATATCTGCTTAAATCATCTGTGAAGGTGAGAAAATAACGATATCCGCCATGAGCCTCAACATTCATCGGACCACATACATCTATATGTATGATTCCTAACAAATCTGTTGCTCTCTCCATTGTACCAGAGAACGGTGTTTTAGTCATCTTCCCATAAGGCACGGTTCGCAAGTACCAAGTGATTCATAATCAAGAGGTTCCAAAAGTCCATCGGTATGGAGTTTCTTCATGCGCTTTACACCGATATGACCTAAACGGCAGTGCCACAAATAAGTTGCACTATCATTATCAACTCTGCATCTTTTGGCTTCAACATTATGAATATGTGTGTTACTACTATCGAGATTCATCAAAAATAGACCACTCTTCAAAGGTGCATGACCATAAAATATATTACTCATATAAACAGAACAACCATTATTCTCTGATTTAAATGAATAACCGTCTCGCATTAAACAAGATCCAGATATAATGTTCATGCTCAACGCAGGCACCAAATAACAATTATTTAGGTCTAATATTAATCCCGAAGGTAGATGTAGAGGTAGCGTGCCGACCGCGATCACATCGACTTTAGAACCATTTCCCACGCGCATCGTCACCTCGTCCTTTGCCAGTGTTCGCTTAATCTGTAGTCCCTGTTTCGAGTTGCAAATATTAGCAACAGAACCAGTATCAAATACCCAGGTGCTACTGTGATCTCTAGTAAGGTACACATTAATAACATGTATATCACATATACCGTTGTTCACCTTGCCATCCTTCTTATCCGCCAAATACTTGGGGCAGTTCCGCTTCCAGTGACCAGTCTGCTTGCATTAGAAGCACTCAGTTTCAGGCTTAGGTCCAGATTTGGGTTTCTTCTCCTGATCAGCAACTTGCTTGCTTTTCTTTTTGAAGTTCCCCTTCTTCTTCCCTTTGCCCTTTTTCTTGAAACTAGTGGTCTTGTTGACCATCTACACTTGATGCTCCTTCTTGATTTCTACCTCCGCAGCTTTCAGCATTGCGAAGAGCTCGGGAGTAGTCTTATTCATCCCTTGCATATTATAGTTCATCACAAAGCTCTTGTAGCTTGGTGGCAGTGATTGGAGAATTCTGTCAATGACGCAATCATCTGGAAGATTAACTCCCATCTGAATCAAGTGATTATTATACCCAGACATTTTGAGTATATGCTCACTGACAGAACTGTTCTCCTCCATCTTGCAGCTATAGAATTTATTGGAGACTTCATATCTCTCAATCCGGGCATTTGCTTGAAATATTAACTTCAACTCCTGGAACATCTCATATGCTCCATGGCGTTCAAAACGTCGTTGAAGTCCCGATTCTAAGCCGTAAAGCATGACACACTGAACTACTGAGTAGTCATTAGCTTTGCTCTGCCAGACATTCACAACATCTGGTGTTGCTCCAGCAGCAGGCCTGACACCTAGCGGTGCTTCCAGGACGTAATTCTTCTGTGCAGCAATGAGGATAATCCTCAAGTTACGGACCCAGTCCGTGTAATTGCTACCATCATCTTTCAACTTTGCTTTCTCAAGGAACGCATTAAAATTCAACGGAACAACAGCACGGGCCATTTATCTACAATCATACATAAACAAGCAAGATACTATCAGGTACTAAGTTCATGATAAATTTAGGTTCAATTAATCATATTACTTAAACTCCCACTTAGATAGACATCCCTCTAATCATCTAAGTGATCACGTGATCCAAATCAACTAAACCATAACCGATCATCACGTGAAATGCAGTAGTTTTCAATGGTGAACATCGCTATGTTGATCATATCTACTATATGATTCATGCTCGATCTTTCGATCTCAGTGTTCCGAGGCCATATTTGCATAGGCTCGTCAAGTTTAACCTGAGTATTTTGCGTGTGCAAAACTGGCTTGCACCCGTTGTAGATGGATGTAGAGCTTATCACACCCGATCATCATGTGGTGTCTGGGCACGACGAACTTTGGCAACGGTGCATACTCAGGGAGAACACTTTTATCTTGAAATTTAGTGAGAGATCGTCTTATAATGCTACCGTCAATCAAAGCAAGATAAGATGCATAAAAGATAAACATCACATGCAATCAATATAAGTGATATGATATGGCCATCATCATCTTGTGCTTGTGATCTCCATCTCCGAAGCACCATCGTGATCACCATCGTCACCGGCGCGACACCTTGATCTCCATCGTAGTATCGTTGTCGTCTCGCCAATCTTATGCTTCCACGACTATCGCTACCGCTTAGTGATAAAGTAAAGCATTACAGCGCGATTGCATTGCATACAATAAAGCGACAACCATATGGCTCCTGCTAGTTGCCGATAACTCGGTTACAAAACATGATCATCTCATACAATAAAATTTAGCATCATGTCTTGACCATATCACATCACAACATGCCCTGCAAAAACAAGGTAGACGTCCTCTACTTTGTTGTTGCATGTTTTACGTGGCTGCTACGGGCTTTAAGCAAGAACCAATCTTACCTTCGCATCAAAACCACAACGATAGTTTGTCAAGTTGGTGTTGTTTTAACCTTCGCAAGGACCGGGCGTAGCCAGACTCGGTTCAACTAAAGTTGGAGAAACTGTCACCCGCAAGCCACCTATGTGCAAAGCACGTCGGGAGAACCGGTCTCGCGTAAGCGTACGCGTAATGTCGGTCCGGGCCGCTTCGTCCAACAATACCGCCGAAGCAAAGTATGACATGCTGGTAAGCAGTATGACTTATATCGCCCACAACTCACTTGTGTTCTACTCGTGCATATAACATCAACATATAAAACCTAGGCTCGGATGCCACTGTTGGGAAACGTAGTAATTTCAAAAAAATTCCTACGCACACGCAAGATCATGGTGATGCATAGCAACGAGAGGGGAGAGTATGATCTACGTACCCTTGTAGATCGACAACGGAAGCGTTTGGTTGATGTAGTCGTACGTCTCCACGGCCCGACCGATCAAGCACCGAAACTACGGCACCTCCGAGTTCTAGCACACGTTCAGCTCGATGACGATCCCCAGACTCCGATCCAGCAAAGTGTCGGGGAAGAGTTCCGCCAGCACGACGGCGTGGTGACGATCTTGATGTACTACCGTCACAGGGCTTCGCCTAAGCACCGCTACAATATTATCGAGGACTATGGTGGAAGGGGGCACCACACACGGCTAAGAATATGATCACGTGGATCAACTTGTGTCTCTAGGGGGTGCCCCTGCCTCCGTATATAAAGTTTCAAGGGAGGGGGCCGGCCGGCCAGGAGAGGCGCGCCAGGAGGAGTCCTACTCCCTTTGGGAGTAGGACTCCCCCCTTTCCTAGTTGGAATAGGATTCATGGAGGGGGGAAAAGGAGAGAGAGGAGGAAGGGGGGCCGTCCCCCTCTCCTTGTCCAATTTGGACCAAGGGGGGGAGGGGCGCGCGGCCCATCTCTGGCCACCTCTCCTCTCTTCCACTAAGGCCCACTAAGGCCCATATACCTCCCGGGGGGTTTCGGTAACCTCCCGGTACTCCGGTAAAATCCCGATTTCACCCGGAACACTTCCGATATCCAAACATAGGCTTCCAATATATCAATCTTTATGTCTCGACCATTTCGAGACTCCTCGTCATGTCCGTGATCACATCCTGGACTGCGAACAACCTTCGGTACATCAAAATGCATAAACTCATAATATAACTATCATCGTAACCTTAAGCGTGCGGACCCTACGGGTTCGAGAACAATGTAGACATGACCGAGACACGTCTCCGGTCAATAACCAATAGCGGAACCTGGATGCTCATATTGGCTCCTACATATTCTACGAAGATCTTTTATCGGTCAGACCGCATAACAACATACATTGTTCCCTTTGTCATCGGTATGTTACTTGCCCGAGATTCGATCGTTGGTATCCCATACCTAGTTCAATCTTGTTACCGGCAAGTCTCTTTACTCGTTCTGTAATACACCATCCCGCAACTAACTCATTAGTTGCAATGCTTGCAAGGCTTAAGTGATGTGCATTACCGAGAGGGCCCAGAGATACCTCTCCGACAATCGGAGTGACAAATCCTAATCTCGAAATACGCCAACTCAACATGTACCTTTGGAGACACCTGTAGAGCACCTTTATAATCACCCAGTTACGTTGTGACGTTTGGTTGCACACAAAGTGTTCCTCCGGTAAACGGGAGTTGCATAATCTCATAGTCATAGGTACATCTATAAGTTATGAAGAAAGCAATAGCAACATACTAAACGATCGGGTGCTAAGCTAATGGAATGGGTCATGTCAATCAGATCATTCACCTAATGATGTGATCCCGTTAATCAAATAACAACTCTTTGTCCATGGTTAGGAAACATAACCATCTTTGATTAACGAGCTAGTCTAGTAGAGGCATACTAGTGACACTCTATTTGTCTATGTATTCACACATGTATTATGTTTCTGGTTAATACAATTCTAGCATGAATAATAAACATTTATCATGATATAAGGAAATAAATAATAACTTTATTATTGCCTCTAGGGCATATTTCCTTCAGTTTGATACGTTTCCAACGTATCTATAATTTTTGATTGTTCCATGCTATATTATATCTTGTTTTGGACATTATTGGGCTTTATTATACACTTTTATATTATTTTTGGGACTAACCTATTAACCGGAGCCCAGCCCAGAATTGTTGGTTTTTGCCTATTTTAGGGTTTCGCAGAAAAAGAATATCAAACGGAGTCCAAATGGAGTGAAACCTTCGGGAACGTGATTTTTGGAACGAACATGATCCAGAGGAATTGGACCCTACGTCAAGCAATTAACGAGGAAGGCACGAGGTAGGGGGTGCGCCTACCCCCCAGGCGCGCCCTCCACCCTCGTGGGGCCCATGTTGCTCCACCGACGTACTCCTTCCTCCTATATATACCTACGTACCCCCAAACTACCAGATACGGAGCCAAAACCCTAATTCCACCGCCGTAACTTTCTGTATCCACAAGATCCCATCTTGGGGCCTTTTCCGGAGCTCCGTCGGAGGGGGTATCAATCATGGAGGGCTTCTACATCAACACCATAGCCTCGCCGATGAAGTGTGAGTAGTTTACTTCAGACCTACGGGTCCATAGTTATTAGCTAGATGGCTTCTTCTCTCTTTTTGGATCTCAATACAATGTTATCCCCCTCTCTTGTGGATATCTATTCGATGTAATCTTCTTTTACGGTGTGTTTGTTGAGACCGATGAATTGTGGGTTTATGATCAAGTTTATCTGTGAACAATATTTGAATCTTCTATGAATTCTTTTATGTATGATTGGTTATCTTTGCAAGTCTCTTCGAATTATCAGTTTTGTTTAGCCTACTAGATTGATCTTTCTTGCAATGGGAGAAGTGCTTAGCTTTGGGTTCAATCTTGCGGTGTTCTTTCCCAGTGACAATAGGGGCAGCAAGGCACGTATTGTATTTTTGCCATCGAGGATAACAAGATGGGGTTTATATCATATTGCATGAGTTTATCCCTCTACATCATGTCATCTTGCTTAAAGCGTTACTCTGTTCTCTTGAACTTAATACTCCAAATGCATGCTGGATAGCGGTCGATGTGTGGAGTAATAGTAGTAGATGCAGGCAGAAGTCGGTCTACTTGTCTCGGACGTGATGCCTATATACATGATCATACATAGATTTTCTCATAACTATGCTCAATTCTGTCAATTTCTCAACAATAATTTGTTCACCCACCGTAATACTTATTCTTTCGAGAGAAGTCTCTAGTGAATGGCCCACGGGTCTATTTTCTATCATATTAATCTTCCAATACTTAGTTATTTCCTTTTCCATTTTTTTACTTACATCTTTATTTCTCTTTATCATAAAAATACCAAAAAAATTATCTTATCATATCTATCAGATCTCACTCTCGTAGGTGACCGTGAAGGGATTGACAACCCCTTTATCGGATTGGTTGCGAGGAGTTTATTTGTTTGTGTAGGTGCGAGGGACTCGTGCGTGGCCTCCTACTGGATTGATACCTTAGTTCTCAAAAACTGAGGGAAATACTTACGCTGCTCTACTGCATCACCCTTTCCTCTTCAAGGGAAAACCAACGCAGTGCTCAAGAGGTAGCAATGACGCTCCAAGCAAAACACATATCATGTGGTGAATAAAAATATAGCTCCAAGTAAAGTTACCGATGAACAAAGACGAAAGAGGGGATGCCATCCGGGGCATCCCCAAGCTTAGGCTCTTGGTTGTCCTTGAATATTACCTTGGGGTGCCTTGGGCATCCCCAAGCTTAGGCTCTTTCCACTCCTTGTTCTATAGTCCATCGAATCTTTACCCAAAACTTGAAAACTTCACAACACAAAACTTAACAGAAAACTCGTAAGCTCCATTAGTATAAGAAAATAAATCATCACTTTTGGTACTGTTGTGAACTCATTCTAAATTCATATTGGTGTAATATCTACTGTATGCCGACTTATCTATGGTTCATACCCTCCGATACTACTCATAGATTCATCAAAATAAGCAAACAACACATAGAAAACAGAATCTCTCAAAAACAGAACAGTCTTTAGCAATATGTAGGTTTCGAATACTTTTGTAACTCAAAAAATCCTGAGAAATTAGGAAGTCCTAGACAATTTGTATATTGAACTAGTGCAGTTGGAATTGGTATTTTATCGCTCTCTGGTAAAAAATGAAAATTATTTTCGTGAGTGCATACTTTCTGTTTTTATCAGCAAGATCAAACAATAATCACCCAAGAAGATCCTAAAGGCTTTACTTGGCACAAACACTAATTAAAACATAAAAAACTCAATAATAACAGAGGATAGATGATTTATTTATTATTAACAGGAACAAAAAGCAAGGAACAAAAAAAATTTGGGTTGCCTCCCAACAAGCGCTATCGTTTAACGCCCCTAGCTAGGCATGATGATTTCGATGATGCTCACATAAAAGATAAGAATTGAAACATAAAGAGAGCATCATGAAGAATATAACTAGCACATTTAATCCTAACCCACTTCCTATGCATAGGGATTTTGTGATCAAACAACTTGTGGGAACAAGAATCAACTTGCATAGGAAGGTAAAACACAGATAACTTCAAGATTTTCAACACATAGAGAGGAAACTTGATATTATTGCAATATGTAAAAACATATGTTCCTCTCTCGTAATAATTTTCAGTGGCATCATGAATAAATTCAACGATATAACCATCACATAAAGCATTATTTTCATGATTCACAAGCATAGAAATTTTACTACTCTCCACATAAGCAAAATTCTTCTCATTCGGAATAGTGGGAGCAAACTCAACAAAATAACTATCATATGAGGCATAATCCAATTGAAAATTTAAATCACGATGACAAGTTTCATGGTTATCATTATTCTCTATAGCATACATGTCATCACAATAATCATCATAGAAAGGAGGCATGCTATCATCATAATAAATTTGCTCATCAAAACTTGGGGGACTAAAAATATCATCTTCATCAAACATAGCATCCCCAAGCTTGTGGCTTTGCATATCATTAGCATCATGGATATTAAAATAATTCACACTAACAACATTGCAGTCATGCTCATTATCCAAAGATTTAGTGCCAAACATTTTAATGCATTCTTCTTCTAACACTTTGGCACAATTATCGGAATCCTTATTTTCACGAAAGACATTAAAAAGATGAAGCATATGAGGCAACCTTAATTACATTTTTTGTAGTTTTCTTTTATAGACTAGTGGATAGAACAAGAAACTAAAATATTCGATTGCAAGATCTAAAGATATACCTTCAAGCGCTAACCTCCCTGGCAACGGCGCCAGAAAAGAGCTTGATGTCTAGTACACAACCTTCTTCTTGTAGACGTTGTTGGGCCTCCAAGTGCAGAGGTTTGTAGGACAGTAGCAAATTTCCCTCCAGTGGATGACCTAAGGTTTATCAATCTGTGGGAGGCGTAGGATGAAGATGGTCTCTCTCAAACAACCTTGCAACCAAATAACAAAGAGTCTCTTGTATCCCCAACACACCCGATACAATGGTAAATTGTATAGGTGCACTAGTTCGGCGAAGAGATGGTGATACAAGTGCAATATGGATGGTAGATATATGTTTTTGTAATCTGAAATTATAAAAACAGCAAGGTAACTAATGATAAAAGTGAGCAAAAACGGTATAGCAATGCGCTGAAACAAGGCCTAGGGTTCATACTTTCACTAGTGCAAGTTCTCTCAACAATAATAACATAATTGGATCATATAACTATCCCTCAACATGCAACAAAGAGTCACTCCAAAGTCACTAATAGCGGAGAACAACCGAAGAGATTATTGTAGGGTACGAAACCACCTCAAAGTTATCCTTTCTGATCGATCTATTCAAGAGTCCGTAGTAAAGTAACATGAAGCTATTCTCTCCGTTCAATCTATCCTAGAGTTCATACTAGAATAACACCTTAAGACACAAATCAACCAAAACCCTAATGTCACCTAGATACTCCAATGTCACCTCAAGTATCCGTGGATATGATTATACGATATGCATCACACAATCTCAGATTCATCTATTCAACCAACACAAAGAACTTCAAAGAGTGCCCCAAAGTTTCTACCGGAGAGTCAAGCCAAAAACGTGTGCCAACCCCTATGCACAAGTTCACGAGGTCACGGAACTCGCAAGTTGATCACCAAAACATACATCAAGTGGATCACGTGAATATCCCATTGCCACCACAGATAAGCACATGCAAGACATACATCAAGTGTTCTCAAATCCTTAAAGACTCGATCCGATAAGATAACTTCGAAGGTAAAACTCAATCCATTACAAGAGATTAGAGGGGGAGAAACATCATAAGATCCAACTATAATAGCAAAGATCACGGTACATCAAGATCGTGCCGAATCAAGAACACGAGAGAGAGAGAGAGATCAAACACATAGCTACTGGTACATACCCTCAGCCCCGAGGGTGAACTACTCCCTCCTCGTCATGGAGAGCACCGGGATGATGAGGATGGCCACCGGAGAGGGATTCCCCCCTCCGCCAGGGTGTCGGAACGGGTCTAGATTGGTTGTCGGTGGCTAAGGAGGCTTGCGGCGACGGAACTCCCGATCTAGGTTATTTTCTGGAGGTTTATGTATTTATAGGAATTTTTGGCGTTGGTCTCACGCCAAGGGGGTCTCCGAGTTGTCCACGAGATAGGGCGGCGCACCCGGGGGTAGGGCACGCCCCCACCCTCGTGGACGGCTCGGGACTCTTCTGGCCCAACTCTTTTACTCCGGGGGCTTCTTTTGGTCCATAAAAAATGTCAAAAATTGGCACGTCCATTGGACTCCATTTGGTATTACTTTGTATAAACTCAAAAACAAGGAAAAACAGAAACTGGCACTAGGCTGTAGGTTAATAGGTTAGTCCCAAAAATCATATAAAATACTATATAAATGCATATAAAACATCCTAATATAATAGCATGGAACAATCAAAAATTATAGATACGTTTGAGATGTATCAACACTCTGTTTGTCTATGTATTCACACATGTACTAAGTTTCCAGTTAATACAATTCTAGCATGAATAATAAACATTTATCATGATATAAGGAAATATAAATAACAACTTTATTATTGCCTCTAGGGCATATTTCCTTCAGAACGCGCCAACGCGAAGGCCGAGGCATCCCTCGCTACCTTGCACGAGGCCAGTGCCCGGGCCCTAGAGGAGGCCATGGAAGCTGACCGTCGCCGTGAGGCCACAGAGAAACGCAAAGGGGAGCTCCGGGCTCTGAACGCCTCCCTGGAGCGACAGGTCGAGGCGCGCGGGGCTGCCTTGGCGTCGATGAAGGGGGCACCCTCCAAGGAGGGGGAGATCCTGAGACGCGAGGAGGCGCTGATGCTGGAGGTGACGGAGCGCAGCCCCAAGCTTGAACGGTTGGAGAAGAGGGAGCGTCAGGTCACCCAGGCGAAGGACACTGCCAGCGCGCGTGAAGCCAAGATCCAAGAGGAAGTCAACCATAGGGTGGCGGAGGCTCGTGTAGAACTCGCCAACAGGCATGATCTGAAGCTGAAGCTCGTGGAAGCTGAAGCCGAGGGCAGAACCACTGCCCTCAGGTCGAGGCTACGCGAAGCGGAGCAGCATGAGAAGGCCGTCGCAGCGGCCCTAATCTCCATCCTGGCCGCGCTGGCCTCGGCCCGCGCCAAATTGTTCCCGCTCCAGTGGCGGGTTGCTGATGATGAGTCCCTCGCATATCAAAGCAGGGAGGAAGCGCTCCATCGACAGACCTTACTGCACGAGCATACTCCCATGCACCAGGCCCTCAAGGTGAGGGCCAACCAGGCACTGGGTACCATCTGCGATGAACACGCCCCTCACCCCCACGCAGAGGACTATGCAGACAATCTTTGCTTCTTCACCAACGTCGTGACGCACCTGGAGGACCGAGCCGAGAGGGCTCGCGAGCTTGTGGACGAAAAGAGCTGAGGCCTCCTTGGACGCGTGTTCTCTTGCATCTTTAGCCATCTTCAGAATGCCGACCCCAACTTCGACTTTGATGCCGCCATCGCCCCAGTGCCCGGAGCTATCTGGACAACCTGGCGCGCTGGGTGGATGATAACGTGGATGCTCTAGTCAGAGCTTTTGCTTCCGACAACGACGCCGTGGTGGTCGTGGCGGATGAAGGCGACGTGGTCCATGATGGTGAAAACAACACTGGCGACGACGCCAGTAGCATGTCCGGGAGCGATCCGGAAGATGCCACGAGCGACATGTCCGATTGAGCCCGCGCTCCTTATTTTGAACCTGCGCACAAAAGCTTGGGCACGGCCCCAAAAGATGTAAGTGCATTTTGGGGAGGGGGAGCCCCTCATGTAATCAGACTATTGTTTTATTCCTTGAACCATACTTAAGGCGTGCTTTAGTGAGCTCTCAAGTTCGTCCGCGAGCTTGCTACAGTAACTTACCTTAGTCTAGGCGGGCCTCAGACTGGTCTTGTAGTTGTCGATGTGTAGTTCTCCCGAGTGGAGTCCTCCGCGGGCTCGCGAGGTTTCGGTCTTATGAGGAGTCTGCTAGTCCGCCCAAGAGGGCCTTGTGAGAGATGAGCGTTAGATCTCGGCAAGATGCACGCGCATACTACGCCCAGTCCCCGCTCGCGAGGCACTCGTAAGGGAGGGGCAGTAGGCGCTGGCCTCGAAATGAGGCACGGATCCAGAAAACTCAAGAAATCAACTTGAACGAGAAAAGATGCCCCCCATGCTTGCCAATGAAAATACGACTTTGAGTTCAAATCCAAAAGGAGGCAAATCGAGTTACAGAAAAGGGGTTGAAAGCAAATGGCCGCGTCCGGCACCTAGCTAGTCTTCTTGTCTTCTCACCAGCACGGAGCCTAGTGCTTTCACTGGCCGTGAGCATAGTTATTGGGGGACAGTGTCGACGGCCAGCGCTGAGCATGGTGCTTCCACTAGGATGTGGGCGGGAGCCCCCGAGGCCTGAGGGAGGATCTCCAGAGACTCCGGGGCATGTACAGCCCCACTCATTATTACGTGAGAGTGTGACGGGCGGAGACCTTCACAGGCGTGAGCCTTGCTTTATATCGCCAGACGAGGGGCCCTCCTTGTGCCACCCTCGACCACCGTTGGGGTGTCCGAAAACCAGGACGATGCCAAGGGGCAAAGGGGACTCTAGCGGCATCCTCGGTGACCACGGGCCCTCTGCCGGGGGGAGGGCTCGCCGGCGCCTCCCCGACAGAGGACCTAACTCCGGGCGATGCCTTGCCCCGCGCGACATGAGGAAGGGCCTTGCTCCGGACCCCTTCCGCACAGCCCACAGTGCGCTGCCCCTGGCTAGAATGGGGCTGCCACGGTGGGGTTGCCGTCTGCCGCTGTGGCCTGGTCCACCTGCGACCCATGGTTAGCATAAGCCTGCTCCTGAGATATCAGTGGTACCCTGCGGTTGTTGTCACTGGCGGGGTCGACAAGGCTGCTGGGTGGCTCATGGAAGGTCTCAGCTTCCAGCATCTCTTCTTCCTAGCCCGGCTTGAGGAACGTGCAGGGGTCATCCTCCGGTGTGTACTCCTAATCCACCATGTAGGGCACATAGGCTTCCTGAGCTGCCTCTCCGAACCCTCCGCCGAGGCGCCCTGTGCCCCACGCCACCGAGCCAGGTGCGCCTCCCTGGTGGCTCTAGGGTGGCGCCCCATTGGGACCGTGAGGAGCAATGCCCGCACCTACGCTACCAGGGGAGGCAAGGGCGTGGCCAGATGTCCGACATGGCAGGTCGTGCTGGCGCGGGCGATCCCTCCCGGTGCACCTGCGAGCACGCGGGCGCGACGAGGTCCGTCGTGCGACCTGGCCACAAATTGAGATGTAAGTAGGGAGTAGAAAGGTGGCGTACCCGTGGTTGCAACATCCAACAGATAGGCGACACGTTCCAGCAGCGCGTCGCGGCCGCTCTCCATCAGCCGGCACCGCAGCAGCTCCCGTGCCACCACGAGCGTGGCTCGCATGTTTGCCTGTTCCCGTCGGGTGTGTAGCATCATTGATGCTGCGTAGCTTGAGGATCTTGCGGTGGCCCGCGCACGCCGCAGTGCGAGGGTGGAAGGTGTCGGTCCGCGCCGCCTGCGTCATGCGGCACTCGGCAGTGGGCGGGCCGACTGGAGCGCAGAGTTCAGGTCTCCTTGGGCGGACGGTGCCGCCTTCACGGGACAAGCAGCCCACTGGTCGGCGTTGGTCCTCGGGTCGCCAGACATCGAGACCGTGGGGTGTTGGCAGATCAGCTGACGGAAGAGAGGCTTCAGCGCACCCTTACCTGGCGTGCCAAATGTCGGATTAGGGGTTCCGGCACACCCTTGAGGTTCGAACACTAGGGTGCGCACGAAGATCTCTCTCCCCCGTGAGCCCACTCTCGCAACGATCTCTAAGCCTAGCTCGCCAAACCCGAAGAACAAGGGACACAAGGGTTTATATTGGTTCGAGCCACCATCGTGGTGTAATACCCTACTCTAGTGTGGGTGGTGGATTGCCTTGTAGGCTAAGGATGAACAAGTACAATGGATGAACAGCCTCCTGAGGAGAGGTGTTCTTGAGCTCGATGAACTTGTGTGGGTGTGGATGGTCTCGATGATCCTCTCCTCCTCTATGGTAGTGGCTAGTCCTATTTATAGAGGCCTTGGTACTCCTCCAAAATATTAGGCAGGAAGGTATCCCACAACGGCCAATTTGAAGGGGGACAACCAGTACAATCTATCCTGACAAAAGGTGGTCTTCGCCTGCCAAAGGCTCTGGTGATGATGCCGCCATGGGCTCCGCGGTCACCTCCACCATCCTGTTGGTCTTGGTCTTGTTGCACCGATATGGAAACCTTTGCCTCATGCCTCGGGACTTGTCGGCGTTCTGGGAACGGGGGTCCCTAGACTTGCCTGCCTGCGGCCTGCGGCGTGGCTCAAGTGGGGGCCCAGCGCGGCCCATCTTCATCAGCTCAAGCTTAAGACCCTCGCGAGGGGCCAAGCCTCGCGGGGCGGATGACAGGAAGCTTCCTCAGAGGCAGCCTCATCAGGCGGGCTCGCGAGGAGGCGGAGAGATCAAGGCAGGGGTACCTCGCGAGGATCCCATGACGCAAGCCATGACGATCAAGGCCAGGCGGGCGCCAGGCGGGCGCCGGCCTACGCAATGTCCTTGTTTCCCCTTTGGTGAAAAGGGGGCAAGCACAGGCCAAGGTATCAGGCAAAGGTTGCCATTCCAGTGCAACGAGACCAAGACCAGCATAGCGGCAGGACCGAGGTCACCGTGGAGCCCAAGACGGCATCATCACCAGTGCTTTTGGCAACCGAAGACCACCTTTGGTCAGGATAACTTGTACTAGATGTTCCCCTTCAAAATGGCCAATTGTTGGCGCCCTTCCCGCTCAATCATTCGGGGAGAGGCCCAGGGCCTCTATAAATAGAGCTAGCCACCACAGAGTAGAGACATCGAGACACCCAAGAAGGAAAAGAGAGAGAGAGAGAGAGAGAGAGAGAGAGAGATCTGGTAGAACCCTAGCAGAGAGATAGAGAGAGGCGACGAAACTCACCCTAGCAGTTCATTGCACCAGCACAAGAACACCTCTCGCGAGGCTGTTCTTCCCTTGTACTGTCCATCATCAGCCCCAGAGGCAATCCACCACACCACACACTGGAGTAGGGTATTACACCACAACGGTGGCCCGAACCAGTATAAACCTCATGTCTCTTGTGTTGTTCATCATTTTCATCTTAGTTCGCATGAGAGGATCGGACGTAGATCGGTAGGGGAGAGATCTCCGTGCGCGCCCCAGTGTTCGAACCTCAAGGGTCTGCCGGAACCCGAAATCCGACATTTGGCGCGCCAGGTAGGGGTGCGCCGGAATCTTTCTTCCGCTGTTCGCGTGTGATCTTCCGTCGTGTCCATGGCTGACGCTCGCCGGGCTCGCGCCGAGCGCCGAGCTGCTCGCGCCACTCGCGTCGCCCAGACGGCGCCCATCGGCGGCCCCCCACGACGTTCCCCATTGCCCGCCGCCAATGCCGCCACCCGCCTGGCGGGGAACGAGCAGCAGGCCTCGTCCCAGCATCCTTCGGTGTGGCGGGATGGCCGCACCACCACCCCGTCGCTGACTCCAGCAGGCTCATCGTCCCACGCCCGTCGCGCACCCATGGATGCGCATGCCTCACTGCTCTTGGCGCAGGAGCTCCTACACTATCACCCCATCGATGACCTCTACGAGGACTGGCTCGCCCGCCTCACCGAGCTCGTCAGTGCCGCAGGGGGCTCCTCCTTGCGGTCCCTCTCGCTGCTTCGCCCTCCATCCCGTGCAGGGGCGAGGATCAGGAGGCGCCTCCACCGCCTCCTCCCCAAGAAGGTGCCTTGGCTCCAAGGCACGCAGCCCCAGGGCGGGACCCTCCACGTCCGGCGCCTGCGCAGCAAGAAGGGAGCTGCCAAGAGATCCCACGTCCCCGGGAAGGTGCTCGCGCTCTCCCAGCCGGCACGCCAAGATCGCGCCCCAGCGCCCCCACGACGAGACCCCATGCTGATCCCAGTGGCGGCGCGTGGTGACCCGCAAGAACAAGTCCAGCACCAGCAAAGGGCGCCGGTGGCCATGGTGGGCTGCCTCACCTTCATCCCCAAGCTGCGCGGCGTCACATGGCCAGGCAAGTTCAAGCCTGACCTCCCACCCCGCTACGATGGCACAGCGGACCCCGCGGAGTTCCTGCAGCTCTACGAGCTGGGCATCATTGTCGCCAACGGAGACGAAAAGGTCATGGCGAATTGGTTCCCCATGGCGCTCAAGGACGGCGCTCGCACCTAGCTCCTGAACCTGGCTCCCGGCACGATCTCCTCCTGGAGCGAGATGCGCACCCGCTTCATTGCCAACTTCCAAGGCACTCGCGACCGGCCCCCGGCCGTGAGCGACCTACGCCGCATCAAGCAACAGCCAGGAGAAACCCTGCAGAAGTACATCCAGCGCTTCAACTACGCTCGCCTCAAGATCCCCAAGGTAACTGAAGAAGCTATCATCTCAGCCTTCTCCGACGGCGTGCGCGACGTCAAGATGAAGGAAGAGCTAGCAATCCATGAAGACCTGTGCACATCCCTGGAGCTGTTCAACTTGGCGACCAAGTGCGCCAGGGCTGAGGAAGGGCGTCTCTCCCTCCTCGAGCTCCCGGCAGCCGACCCGGAAGAAAAGAAGCTCAAGGCCAAAGACGTGAAGCGCAAGGGGGCTGCCGTGCTAGCAGCGGAACCAGACACCAAGCGAGGCAGGGACCAGCCCGAGTCATCCAAGGGCGGACGGTACTGCGTGTACCACGACCTCCACACCCACAACACCAACGAATGTCAAGAGCTCAGAGCCGTGCGAGATGGGCGAATCGGCCGACGCCCAGAGCGCAACGACAGGGGCTATGGCCGAGGAGGAGGAAGAGGTGGCGGACGATGGGAAGACCGTGGCCTTCGCCAGGGATGGCGTGACCGCCCTCGCGAGGACCGCTAGCAGGACCATCCTCGCGAGGGAGGCTGGAGGGACCAGCCTCGTGAGGGCCACCCGCACGGCAACACGGGCCTCCCTCCTCTGTCGCCTCCACCAAGGAGGAACGAAGACCAACACCAAGATGATGGGGCTGGGGGCTTCCAAGAGCCGCGTGCAATTGCTTGCATCTTGGGTGGCGCCCAGGCCCCAGCCTCACAGCGCATCTTCAAGCAGTTTGCTCGCGAGGTGAATGCAGTCCTTCCCTAGCTTGAGGCCACGCACCCTCTCGGGTGGTCTTCGTGCGCGATCACATTCAGTTCCGCAGACCAGCTCAAGTGTGCGTCAATGGCCGGAGTCCTCCCGATGCTTTGCTCCCCAGTCATCAGCAACGTGCAGGTCACCAGGACCCTCATCGATAGCGGGGCAGGACTCAACATCTTGTTCGTCGAGACGTTCGACAATCTCCAAATGTCGTACGACTAGCTTCAGCCAACCAAGCCTTTCTCAGGAGTCACCGATGGTTCCACTGTTCCAATTGGGCAGGTTCGCCTTCCGGTCACCTTCGGGCAATGCAACAACTACCGCACCGAGCTCATCGACTTCGACGTCGCTCACATCCGCCTGCCGTACAACGCCATCCTTGGGTACCCAGCCCTAGCCAAGTTTATGGCAGTGACTCACCATGGTTACAATGTCCTCAAGATGCCAGGAAGCGGTGGAGTCATCACCGTACCTTGTGAAGAAAGGGATGCAGTGTGCTCGCTTGAGCGTGCGTTCCAAGCCGCAGCAATCGAAGACCCAGATCACGGGAGCGGGAGGCCTCTCGAGGCAACCCTCAAGAAGAAGAAGACCTCACCTGGCCCGAGCCACAAGGAGGCAGGCACCTCCGAAGGTATCGCGTCAGGATTCGCGCCCGATCAGGGAGGGCCACCCTCTCATGCATAGGAAGGCGCGCCCGGCGCCCTCCTCAGGCAGGGATCGAGGGCTCTCTCTTGGAGAGCCGCCGACCTTGCCAAGGTCGCGGGGGAGGCGCTCGGGCACCACTTGGAGGTGTGCTTTCAAGCACGCTTCCTTCAGGAAGGTACAAGTCAAAGGAGACCAAACCCTTAGGAGTTCATCGCAAGAAACACCCATGAGCTACAAGAGTCCAGAGTCATGCATGGCAGCCGCCGCTTACCTGCTGTGGCCCCACATCCAGGCAAGGATGGAGGACTGCGCGCCTGCGTCGACGTACCAGGGCTCAACCGAGCTGCGTCCCAGGAGTGCCTATGACCTTCGGCCGTAGGGTGCTGCGAGGGACCACCTCACAACTACGTTCGCATGCCCTTCGGCCTGCCGAGCGTGGTCACCGTACATCAGCACCTGTTGAGGAGCATTCTGGAGGCTCAGGAGGGCAGGCATCGCACAGTCCTGGCGGAGGTGGCGATGGTCCCCGAAGACCTGCACGTACCACCGGAGCCTCCCGAGGCCCCTGGGCCTGGGGGCTCATGAGGGCCGACGTCTTCATCGCGCATCTCTCACTTCCTCAGCATCACTTCATCTTCAACAACACTAGGTGACATCTTTCAGAGTTCTACTTTCAGCTGGGAGCGCCCACAGGACTGCACCATTCCCAGGCCGCGTGGGTCCGTCCCTGCGGCATGTATCCATTTTGCTTATGCTCTTTACCTACCTTGTTGGGGGCGCCCCTCGGGCTGCATCATCCCCACGCCGCTCAGGCCCGACCCAGCGGCAGTTGCTTTTCCAGCATTTACCTTAGGGTGAAGTTGTTCTTTCACGCTTAATCTGATTCCCATGATTATCACCTACTGCTTGTCGTCATGCAAAGCACTTGCATGTTAAAAGGGGGGGGGGTACCTGAGCATCGCGACTCATGGGATCCTACTAGCTCTCCAGCCCTTACCCCTAGCCTTGACCCACGGCATCGCGACCTGTCATACCAGCGGCGGCTGAGCTCGCTCGAGGGCCGGGACCTGAGGACATAGAGCATTTGCATTCTAACAACCCTGCAGAACACACCAATTGATAAAGGCCCAGAGCCAGGCGCAACCCGCCTCGAGGTAGGGCCTCGTGAGTCCCGCGCTGGCTCACGGGTGCCCAGATACACCTCTCCTAGCCCTACCGTGCCGGCCACGTGTCAGGGCGGGGCAATACACACCCCGGGGGCTCCTCCCGGAGGGGAGCCCCCTCCCATGCACCAGTGGAAGCACCATGCTCTGTGCTGGCTGACGACACTGCCGAGGAGCGGCTATGCCCGTACACATACGGAAGCGCTATGCTCCGCGCTGGTGATAAAAAACTGAGGGCGGCCCACGGCTGTACCAACCTCAGGGAGCCCAGAGCTCAGTGTCCGGCACCATCGCAATGCCTCCCCTCGGGAGTGCCACGCAAGGGGGCTGGACACGGGGGCTACGCCTGGGCCTCGCTCGAGCGCACGCCACCCAGCCAGGTCCCTTGGACCTGGTCGTTGCGCGCCACTCCCCGAGCGGAGCCAAGGTACGAAACCCGTTTGAGCGTCTAGGGGGACTCCTGAGCATCGCGACTCAGGAGCCTAACTTGCCACGTAGCCCCTCACTCCTTAGTCCCGTCCTTGGTTTCCGGTCGGGGCTAACGCTGGGTGAGGTACACGTGGGGCCGGGCCCTGCCGACGTAGAACGATCAATCCACTCCTCGCTGCCCCCTTCCCTACTTGTTGCTCGCGCGTCAAGGGGGACTCCTGAGCATCGCGACTCAGGAGCCTAACTTGCCACGTAGCCCCTCACTCCTTAGTCCCGTCCTTGGTTTCCGGTCGGGGCTAACGCTGGGTGAGGTACGCGCGGGGCCGGGCCCTGCCGACGTAGAGCGTAAGCAAGTAGGAGAGGAAAATGCAAATTCCAGGAAATTCAAAGCAAATATTACAAGCCATAAGATTGTTCCACAACGCCAAACACAAGTTTTAACGCCTCCGCGAGGCATGGTGCATATGCAGGAATAAAATAGGATGGAAGTCACGAAGGGATCACTCTCCAGAAACGCCGTCACCGGTGGTGGAGTCACGCTGGACGGCTTCGCCTCTCGAGGTCGCAAGGCCGGCGGCACCGCGCCTGGGAAGGACGCTGGGGGAGCGGAACTTCCCCAGCAAAACCTCGGCTCGGCCTCTCACAGCCTCAACGGCGGTAGCGGCACGGTCGCCGCTCACGGGCTCTAGCAGGCTGTCGAAGTCAACATTGGGGTCACGCAGGTAGACATGGCTGAGGACACGCGTCAGCGCCGCAGAAGACAGGGCATGCGCCTCGGCCTTGACCATGGGGCCAAGGCCGTCCGCGACGTCCTCAAGCGCATCAACCAGGAAGGGGAGCAGCTTGGCGGGGTCGTCCTCCTCACCAGCCAATGGCTCCTCCAGGCCGCTCTCATACAACGTCTTCAGTATGCCACAAGCCTTCTTCTCCAGCTCCGCAAAGGCCACCCGGTCCTCCGTCAGGACCTTCGCCTTGGCGTCCAGCTCGGTCCTCTCCGCCTTCAGCAATCGCTCCAGCGTCTCCAGTTGGCTGTGGCGGTCATCAAGCTTGGCGTTCCGGTCCTTGGCGGCGGCCTCCCTGGCCTTCATCTCCTTCTCCTTCTCCTGGCGGCTGTGCACCTCCCTAGCGAGCTCATCGCGCAGGCCTTGCAGCTCGGCCTCAAGCGTCTTGCAGCGGCCCTGGGCAGTTGCAGCGTCGCCCAAGGTAGCGTCGTGAGTGGCCTTGGCTTGGTTGGCGGCCCGCTTCTCCTCGTCGGAGGATGACACGGCCTGGCTCAGCACCGCTCAGACGGAAGCAGCAGAACAGGCCCAGCCAGAGGCCAACTCCAGACGCCCGACCACTAGACGAGGGTACGCGCTAAGGAGATACCCCCGCAGTTGGCTCAGCTCATTGACAACCTGGTCCAGGACAGCGGCGGAGGGAGCAGAAGAGACAAGAACTTGTGGAGCAGGCGGAGATGGCAGCGTGACCACGGCTTGGCAGGAAGGGACCTTCGGAGCCTTGGCCGCCACGGCCGCAGCGTCGGGCACAGTCGACTCCAGGTCCAGCGGGGCCACGGCGGCTGACTCCTCGCCGGGGTGCCCCAGTTGGCCTCGCGAGGGCGGTTGGGTCAGAGAGGCGCGGGCCTCACCGTCCTCTCCCCCAACAGCCGAAAGCGTCGCCCCGGCAGACGTATTCGCCCCAAGCGGGGCCGCAGAAGCCTCCTTCAACCTCTTGGCAGCAGGTGCCGGCCTGGTAAAAGAGCGCAAACGTCAAGCTTCAGCGGCAGAAACCAAGCAGAGCATGAATCAAGCACTTATTGGACGTCGTCCATGGACTCAAGCAACTTCCGGCCAAACTTGAAGCCTGAGAGCCTGCAGCGGGGGTCAGCCTTGGAGGGCCTGGAAGCAGAAGGCGCGTCAGGAGGGATGGAGCTGGCCTTGGACCCCCCCCCCAGGGACCAGAGCAGACTCTGGGGGAACCAGGCTCGACCTGCCCTTCCTCGTGACCGAGGAAGAGCCCTCCTTTCCTCGCTTGGCGCTGGCCTCGTCGTCGTCCGACATGGAGCGGAGGGCCTGGGACCTGCGCCGGGGGAAGGACTCCCCCAATCCTCCCCAGTCTCCTCCGAGTCGGACGCTTCCTCCTCCGCCTCTTCTTCCCCACTCGAGTTGCCGGAGGACAAGTTCACCGTCGCCAACACCTCCAGATCTTCCCAGCCCCTCACTGTTGAAGGTGGGCATGGCGTTCACCACCTGCTCCCAGTTCTCACGAAGGAACAGGGGGACGGGGGTGCCCACCGGGCTCGCCACGTCTCCCCCAACCAAGGAATGGAGAGCCGCAGTCAGATCCTCGTTGGTCAGGGCCTCGGAGCTTAGGCGCAGGGCGGCGTCTGCTCCTCTAAGCCTCCACAGTGGGAGCGAGTGCTCCTGGAGCGGAGCCACCCGATGCTCCAAGAACTCCCTCAAGAGCGTGGCCCGGTCAGCTTCGCCGCCCCCAAGTTGCTTGGCCTCAGGTCCGCGTTCATCCTCCTCAACACTGCCTTCGCGCGAGGGTCGACAAGCTCCGCGCGGGACCATGTGTCAACGGACTTAGGTTGCCCCGTGGGCAATACCAGACGAGGGTGGAGGCGCCCGACATCCATCATGACCCACTTGCTCCGGTAGCCTTCGATCCTCTTCCCAGGCTTCGAGATGGCGTTGGAGCTGGAATATGCAATGAAGCTCGTGCATACAGAAACCTGAGCGCCAGAAACCCGGAGGGAGAAAAAGTGGCGTAGCAAGGCCACCGAGGGCTTCACACCAACATGAGCCTCGCAATAGTAGGTGAAAATCGCCAGGAGAAGGACAGAGTTGGGGTGGAGATGCAAGGCCTACAAGTTGTATTGGCGGAGAATGGCATAGAAGAACTCAGAGAAAGGAGGCACCAGACCGGCGACAATGGCGCTCACGAAGAACGGGTAGAAGGTGCTCCCCTTGCCCTCAGGCTGGTCGGAGCCGACCTTGAGCACAGTCGCCCCCTCGCTGCCCTGCGCCACCGTCATCAGGCGCGCGAGGGCGAGGTTCTTCTCCGACAAATTCGGGGAATCCAGGGCCGGCGAGTACCAAGCACCAGCCGGGGACTTGCGAGTCGCCATGGCGTGCCGGATGCGAAGGATTGAGACGGATCTGGAGGATTTCGGGAGCAAGAAGGAGGAAAGCGAGAAGGGGGATCTAGGGCAAGACGGACAACAGAAGGGCAAGTAAGCCTGGCACGGGCACCCCCTTTTTGTCAGTCATGCAGTTGCCGAGGCGTCGTGGGAAGTGCAGATGCCCACGTCCAATCAACCGCCATGCGGCGCCCAAGGCCGCAGGCTGTTAGGGCCCGCGGCACTTCGCGCTTGCCCCTTCGCTTCTCTGCTAAGCCAAGCACGCGCGCGCCTTGGGCCCGGGGGCTACTGTCGGCGTTCTGGGAACGGGGGTCCCTAGACTTGCCTGCCTGCGGCGTGGCTCAAGTGGGGGCCCAGCGCGGTCCATCTTCATCAGCTCAAGCTCAAGACCCTCGCGAGGGGCCAAGCCTCACGGGTCGGACGACAGGAAGCTTCTTCAGAGGCAGCCTCATCAGGCAGGCTCGCGAGGAGCCAAAGAGATCAAGGCAGGGGTACCTCGCGAGGATCCCAGGACGCAAGCCATGACGATCAAGGCCAGGCGGGCGCCAGGCGGGCGCCGGCCTGCGCAGTGTCCTTGTTTCCCCTTTGGTGAAAAGGGGGCAAGCACAGGCCAAGGTATCAGGCAAAGGTTGCCATTCCGGTGCAACAAGACCAAGACCAGCAGAGCGGCAGGACGGACGTCACCATGGAGCCCAAGACGGCGTCATCACCAGTGCTTTGGCAGCCGAAGACCAACTTTGGTTAGGATAACTTCTACTAGATGTTCCCCTTCAAAATGGCCAATTGTTGGCGCCCTTCCCACTCAATCATTCGGGGAGAGGCCCAGGGCCTCTATAAATAGAGCTAGCCACCATAGAGTAGAGACATCGAGACACCCAAGAAGGAAGAGAGAGAGAGAGAGAGAGAGAGAGAGAGAGAGATCTGGTAGAACCCTAGCAGAGAGAGAGAGAGAGGTGATGGAACTCACCCTAGCAGTTCATCGCACCAGCGCAAGAACACCTCTCGCGAGGCTGTTCTTCCCTTGTACTGTCCATCATCAGCCCTAGAGGCAATCCACCACACCACACACTGGAGTAAGGTATTACACCACAATGGTGGCTCGAACCAGTATAAACCTCGTGTCTCTTGTGTTGTTCATCATTTTCATCTTAGTTCGCATGAGAGGATCAGACGTAGATCGATAGGGGAGAGATCTCCGCGCGCACCCCAGTGTTCAAACCTCAAGGGTCTGCCGGAACCTGAAATCCGACAGGACTCCTCGCCTGCGCTTGCCTCTTTAGCACCAAAGAGGAAACTCGCACCCTGCGCCCGCCTGGCCTTGGTCGTCATGGCTCATGTCACGCGCTCCTTGCGAGGTGCCCCTTGCATAGACATCTCCGCCCCCTGGGAGCCAGCCTAGGGAGGCTGCCCCCAAGGAGATCTTGGCGTCGTCCGCCTCGCGAGGGTCTTGAATGGTTGCTGATGAAGATGGGCCATACCAGGCCGCTGATGGAGCCACGTCCTGGGCCGCAAGCAAGCAAGTCTGGGTACCCCCGTTCCCAGGACGCCGACAAGCCCTCTCTCTTCTCCACTACCGTGATCTCATCCGGGACTCCGAACAAACTTTGGTTCATCAAAGCACGAAACTCATAATACAAACCATCATGAAACGTTAAGCATGCGGACCCTACGGGTTCGAGAACTATGTAGACATGACCGAGACATATCTCCGGTCAATAACCATTAGCGGAACCTGGATGCTCATATTGGCTCCTACATATTCCACGGAGATCTTTATCGGTCAAACCGCATAACAACATACGTTGTTCCCTTTGTCATTGCTATGTTACTTGCCCGAGATTCGATCATCGGTATCATCACACCTAGTTCAATCTCGTCACCGACAAGTCTCTTTACTCGTTCCGTAATGCATCATCCCATGAGTAACTCATTAGTCACATTGCTTGCAAGGCTCATAGTGATGTGCATTACTGAGAGGGCCTAGAGATACCTCTTCGATAAACAGAGTGACAAATCCTAATCTCGATCTATGCCAACTCAACAAACACCATCGGAGACACCTGTAGAGCATCTTTATAATCTCCCAGTTACGTTGTGACGTTTGATAGCACACAACACTACTAGGAAAATGCTTATAAATAGAATTTTACCAGTAGCGTTTGTTATGGACCCCACGCTACTGATAATTACCAGTAGCGTCTGTTATAAACCGCGCTACTGGTACATCATAGTAGCAGCGTGGGTTTCTGGAGGCCATGCTACTGGTAAGTATGCCACAGCACACCACCTGACCAAAAAATATTGGCAGCGTTTGTAGTCTAACCAGCGCTACTGTTAAGGAAGTAGTTGTAGAGCTTGTGCACCTAGACGCGCTACTACTATTTCTTCTATGGGTAAACTTATACCAGTAGTGTTGTTTTTGTACAAGCGCTATAGATAGTTTTATGTACCAGTAGATATTTTGGTTGGCACTCATAGCAGTAGCGTGCTTTGGCACCCGGCACTACTGCTATGGTCGCCACCCACCTACCACATTTCCCCTCCTTCCTCCCCTTTCTTATTCCTCTCCCCCTTCCTTTCTCCCCCTTACCTTGCACCTTGCTTGCTCCTTTCAATGCTCCCCCTCCACCACCGCTCCATTAGAGCCCTCCCTCCCCCTCTTCTTTGCCCTCCACCACCCCCTCTTCTTTACCCTCCACCACCCCCTCTTCTTTGCCCTCCACCACCCCCTCCATTAGAGCCCTCCATCCCCCTCTTCTTTGCCCTCCACCACCCCCTCTTCTTTGTGCCCTCCACCACCACCCCCTCCATTAATGCCCTCCCTCCCCTCTTCTTTGCCCTCCACCCCTCCATTAATGCCCTCCCTCCCCCTCTTCTTTGCCCTCCACCCCCCTCCATTAATGCCCTCCCTCCCCCTCTTCTTTGCCCTCCACCCCCTTCCATTAATGCCTTCCCTCTTCTCTCCCTCTCCTCTCCCACTATCTCCCTATCTAGCTAGCTAGCTAGTTAGAGCTATATATATATGTATCTAGAGCTACTAGGTAATTAAGAAGAAAGGTGCTTGATATCCCTCTCAACACATAGGTGAGCAAAAAAAGGTGTTTCTGTGGATAGGATCGCAACTTTATATATATGGGCGATATGAGCATATATATATACTGAATTGTGTGTGGCATAATTTGAGTTGCCTACATTGTGTATTTGATGAAATAATGTGGGTGACATGAGTTGCCCGAGTTTTGCCGAAATGTCGATTCAATTCCGTTTTGGCGAATTTCGGGCAAACTCAATATGTCCTATGTTTAGGGATGGTCATGTTGAATTTTTGTATGAATTTGATCCATGCATGCATATATACGTGGTTATAATATTTGCTTCGCGCGCAGGTGATCATGAAGGTCAATGGAAGGATGGTGGAAAGATACTGGCAATCTGCTGTGGACGACATGTATGAAAAAAGACCGAAGGATGTTTTATGTCCATGTCGAAAATGCAAAGGAATAGTCAGGCTCGACCCCTTTGAGGGTGGCACATTCAAGGCACACCTGCTCATGCATGGTTTCATGCATGGCCATACTCGGTGGATAAGTGAAGATGATGACGAGGATGTCGACGGGGCAGGAAATAACGACATGGGGCCACCAGACGAAGAGATGACCGATTATGTGCCCGAAGAGGAAGACAGCCTCGAAAATGTCGATGGCGAAGAGGCAGTTCAAGGCAGAGAAGACGCGGACACGCCCCCGTCTTTGTCGCTAGTAAGTTCAGCCATGCGGGACCCACATGTTCGAGACCTGCTTTGCAAGAAGACGACTAGTGACAGAGCTGCTTCTAGAGAGGAGGCCAAACTGGCGCAGCTGGAGGTAGACTCGATGACTCCTTTGTATGATGGTTGCAATCCCGAGGTGACCCGCTTGACTTTCGCACTAGAATTCTAAAGACGAAGGCAAAAAACAAATGGACAAATACAAGCTTGGATGAGCTTTTGAAGTATCTAAAGAAGGTTCTTCCCGCAGGACGCCTGTGTCCTACTAGTGTCGAGGAGGCGAAGAAAATCGTGTGCCCTCTTGATCTGCCACACATTAGATATCACACATGCATCAATGATTGCATCATATATCGGAACGAGCACGCGGAAAAAACCATCTGTCCAAAGTGCAACGCTTCATGATATAAAAAGGCCGGAAAGAAAGCTCCACAGAAAGTTATATGGTACTTTTCGATCACTCCGCGTCTACTGCAGTATTTCCTAGATCCTAAGGAAGCAAAGCTTATGCGCTGGCACGCGGAGAGGGTGAAGCCAGATGACGGAGATGAGCCGAAGCTGAGACACCTCGCAGATGCTAGCCAGTGGAGAGCATTAAATGCTGAATTTGATTTTTTTTTCCGCAAATGATCCAAGGAACATCGTGCTTGGCGCTAGTAGTGATGGCATGAACCCATTTGGCAACCAGAACACCAATCATAGCACATGGCCCGTGTTTGTATGGATGTACAACCTCCCCCCTGGTTGTGCATGAAGGAAAAATACATACACATGGCTATGCTTATTCAAGGGTCGAGACAACTAGGAAATGATATAAATTTGTATCTCGGTTTACTGAAAGAGGAGCTACATACCTTATGTACAACGCCGACCAAGACATGGGATGCAAGCAAAGGAGAGTATTTCTACATGAGAGCCGCGTTGATCACGATGGTGCATGACTATCTCGGTTACGGCTATCTCTCCGGCCAGGTGTGCCACGGATATTGCGGATGCATGAGGTGCATGGATGATACAACTTCTCTGCAGCTATCGAAAGATGGCGGGTCTTTGAAAATCGTTTACATGGGGCATCGAAGATGGCTTGAGAAGGATGACCCATGGAGAAAGCATGGAGATCTATTCAATGGTAAGGCTGAGCATCAGGTCCTCCATGTAAGCATAGTAGTGCAGAAATATATAAGTTATTGAAGAACTGGGAAGAGTGCCCCTCGCCGGGAAAGACGAAGAAAAAGGCGCCGGAGCCCCTGCTGAAGGTATGGAAGACATGATCTGTTTTCTAGGACTTGGAATACTGTCCCATACTCGACACGCCTCATAGCCTTGATCAAATGCATATCACAAAAAATATCCTTGAGAGTTTGCTTGGAACATTGATGAACATGCCGAAGAGGACCAAGATGGGCCGAAGGCAAGAAAAGACTTGGAATTTTTGAATATCAGGAAAGATCTCCAAATGCCTGGTAAAAGGTCGTTAGAGGAGACCGAGACGGAGACGGGGACAGAAGATAGGGGCAAAAAAGTAAACAAGAAGGAAGAACAACATTGCCCCCCTCTTGCTTCACCTTAGATCCGAAGGAGGTCGATCAATTGTTCAAGTGCGTTGTCGGAATCAAAGTTGGTTCCGGATACTGTGGGAAGATAAGAAGATATCTAGACACTAAGAAAAAAAGGTTCGGTGGGATGAAGTCTCACGACTGTCATGTCATGATGACGCAGTTACTCCCGGCTGCACTTAGAGGGATTATGGACACACATGTGCGTGAGAAGCTTGCTGACCTATGCCACTTTTTTGATGCTATCTCTCGAAAGTCGATCAGTGTGAAGCAACTCCATAGGCTACAGGAAGAGATCGTTGTCATACTGAATGAGCTAGAGATGTACTTCCCACCCGCGTTCTTTGATGTCATGGTGCATCTATGTGTCCACATCGTGGACGACATCATCGACCTAGGGCCGACATTCCTGCACAGCATGATGCCGTTCGAGAGGATGAATGGCATCATCAAAGGATTCGTTCGTAACATGTCCCGTCCAGATGGAAGCATAGCCCAAGGATATCTGACCAAAGAGTGCATCTCTTTCTGTGAGAGTTATCTAGTAGGCACCGGAGACCCTGTTGTTGGTTTGTCCGTCAACAAGCACTGTGGAAGGCCCGAAGGCGAAGGTCACACCAACAGTCATAGGGATGTGAATGTGTTACGCTCGGGATGACAAAATGACCTTGACAGGGCAAACTTAGTAGTGCCACAACACCTAGATGTGCTAGAAGATTTTGTGACACTGCACAAAGAGACCATTGCAAAGAAGTATCGTGACCGTGGGGTGCACAGGATAGACGCTGAAGTTATTAGAGAGCACAACTCCACTTTCGTGCGTTAGTTCAAAGAGCGAGTTCTGGCTAATCCCTCGGAAGAGGGTTGTCCGAACGGAACACTCATATACGCCTTAGCACATGACCCCTTGACCAACCTCGCGACTTATCAAGCATACGATATCAACGGATACACGTTCTACACGGAGGAGAAAGATATGAACAGTGATGACCAAAACTCAGGGGTGACGATGGAAGCCATGACCGGGAATGTAATTGAAAGATATTACGGAAGGGTCGAAGAGATATGGGAGCTTAACTACTCTGGATTGCATAGCGCGATGATGTTCCGTGTCAGATGGGCTAAGAATGTACACAGAGAAAACCGACATTTCACTACCATGTGTATACCCAACTCCGATAGCGGTATCGTCAACGCCATCGCCAAAAATGAGCCATGGGTACACGCTAAACACGTGACACAATGTTTCTTCATAACTGATCCGATCAATCCCAGCCGTGTTGTCATGAGGATAAGCAAAAGGAGCATCGCTGGAATGGATGGAGTCGCCAACGAGGAAGACTACGACCAGTATGGTGATCTGATGAGGGAAGATGATGCTGATGACGATGAAACATACGTCAAAAGAAGAAAGAAGACTACATTGCCTACGAAAGATCGTAATCCCTGGAGAAGGAAAAGTCACGACCATGGGCTCAATTATTCGACAATGAACAAAAGAGGGAAGAAGATCAGTCTAAAGCGTAGTCGTCGGCCAAGCTGACAAACTAATCCACAAATGTTGTGTGTGTCTAGATATTTTGTGTACCGCTATTACCGGTCAAATGATCTAATATATATTATACTAATTATTATCCGGAGGGTAACAATAGTATGGCTCCAACGACAGACCAAATTAAACCCTAGCTAGCTAGAGCTATATATACCCCTGCTATACAAACTTTGTACAAATGCAAATGAAAGATAAGAAAAAGAAAAGTGCAAATGAAAGAAAAAGAAAAAGATAGGAAGTTTTGCAAAATGAAATTAATGAAAGAAAAAGAAAAAGGAACTAATAAGTTGTGGAAAATAAAATGAAAGAAAAATAGAAAGAAAAAGGAAGGAAGTTTGTGGAATATGAAAAAGAAAAAGGAAAAAGAAAAGAAAAGAAAAATAAAATAAAATAAAATAAAAATAAAATAAAAATAAAAATAAAAGAAAAAGTTAGCAGTAGCGCGGTTTGTGTTCGGGCCGCGCTATAGCTAACTTAGCTATAGCACGTTTTGCTGGCCCGCGCTATAGCTAACTTAGCTATGGCGCGTTTTTCCACGCCGCGCTATAGCTAAGTTGCCTAGATAGCACACATCTCTTTCCTTTCTCTCTCTCTCTCACTCTTGCTCGATCTGATCCCCTCTCCCATGCCACCGCCGACACCGCACCCGCCCACGCCGCCGTCGACGCACGCTGCACCCGACCCTGACGCTGGCCACTGGCCGCCCCGACACTCCCTCCTGCCTTGCCGCTCCTGTCCCTATAGGTCCACCCCCCGGCCCGGACCTTCTCCCCGTGCCGCCCTCCCCCGAACTATCCCCTCCACCGGCCGGCGCCCCTCCCCCGAGTAGTCCCCTCCATCGTCTGGCACCCCTTCCCTGAGCAGTCTCTCTCTTTCTCTCTCTCTCTCTCTCTCTCTCTCTCTCTCGCTGATCGGCCGTGTTCTGTATAGCAGGTTCGGCTCCTCAGGAAGCAAGGTGCTCGGCGAGGAGGAGAAGGACCCAGACGCAAGGTGCTTGGCTCCTCCGGCGGCAAGGTGCTCAGATCCTCCAGCGGCGACCGGGCCCGATTTGTTGTCTGTCCCTCTCCCGCCCCCTCTACCTAAATAGCATCTTTTGTACATACACATGTTCTTCAGTCTGCATCTGTCCATTACAGTAGTCTACAATTTTATTTGAATGCAATGTTGATGGACACAGCAGCAAGTTTATGAAATGCAGCGTGTTGTTCCTTGTGAAGAGCTTTGATGATAAAAGAAGCATTTTTGCTCAATGTTTGAATATACACACTACAACCAGTAGAAACTAATAAGCCAAATAATATGCAGAGTAGTTATGGATATGCGATTAGGCAATGTTGGTTAGAGTGCTTGTTAAAATGCTTGTTAGAGTGCCTGTTAGACTGTTGAAATGCTCGTTGTTAAAATGAAATGCAATTTTTGTCCATTGGATTCATATTTGGAGTTGCTAAAGTATTTGGAGTTCAAATAAAATGAAATGAAATGTTGTCCATTGGATGTGAGATGTTGTGATCTTGGTGTTTCCATTGCTTGTGAGATGTTGTGTGGGGAATATCTTTGTTCTTTATTATATCAAAGCAGATGAAAAATCATATTAAATGCTGGAGACAAATGATCACACTTGTTTTGCCGGAAACCGATTGCTAAGTGACCTATGTTTTGCCGGAAATGTCGATTCATTTCCATTCCGGCAAATTTCAGGCGCTCTATATGTGCACTTTCTAGCAAAGGTCATGCCAAAATTTTCCGTGAATTTTGGCATGACTTGTGCTAGAAAGTTGGACATATCGAGTGCTTAAGATTTGTCGCGACGGGAATGAAACAACATTTCCGGCAAAACAAAGGTCACTTTTTTTGTCATTATTCACTTTATTATATAAAGCGTGATAATTAAACGACTACAACATTGAACCCTAGGAAACATGATCGACACCGATGAGGCCGAAGGTTCTCAGTCCCAATTAGGTCGAGCACACGCCTACCTCGACTTTCTGGCGGATCAGGAGAGATAACAAGCTGGGTGTCTGGACCCCCTTGTCATGACGGAGGACGACGGTGGTGGCGTCGGCGCCGACACTGATGCCACCAACGACACTGGCACTGAGACTGGCGCTGATGATGTTGCTAACTACAGCATGGAAGGTGGGACCTCCCAAGCCAGTGAGGTAAAGAAGGAAAAAAGGACACGACGCCCAAATGAGCTCGGCACCGAAAGACTGGTGGTCACGGCGGTGCACCCTGGCGAGTTCGAGCCAATAGAGCCACGGGAAGTGGCAGCGTGTTATGGCAACCAACTAGCATGCATCCTACGGGATACAGCTAACATCAACACCATGAAAATACGGAAGAATGAAAATTTGAAGAAGCTGCTCCTAACTAGGTTGCACGCAAGATTCCTGTTCCCCGGTCGGAATGATGATATCGACCCATGGGATGATGATGCCATGAAAAAAGTCAACAACAAAGCCCTAGGGAAGTTCAGCAACGCATTGAGTGCTTGGCAAACTAGGGTGAAAAGGGCGATTCAAGTAGACCATGAAGCCTACGCTGAGATTTTTGCAGACAATCCAAAAATTATGATAGAGGACTTTGAAAAGTTCAAGGAGACTTGCAATGAAGAAGCTGCCAAGGCCAGGTCGGAGAGAGGCAAGCAGCTGTAGGCAAAGAACATGGGGACCCACCGCCTTGGAAGTCGTGGTTACAAAGGAAAGAGGCCCGTGTGGGCTAAGGAGGACGCAGAACATGAACGTCAGGGGATCCCAGACCCATTGGCTGAGTTCGCCGACCAGCAGGAGCACGACTTCATTAGGGCCCGATTTTCTTGGGACCCCAAGAAAAAGATTTTTTTCATCGACGGCCCGACTAGGAAATTCATGAGAATACTAGTAATTATCCTTTTACACATATTAGCTTCTAATCAATGAAGTCTACTACATTCTAATCGCATTCGTAAATAATTCACGATCCATTTTGCAGAGAGAGCAACACAAGCTTGCGACCAAAAGTGACTCGTCGACTCAGTCGACTGAGTCGTTGGCGAAGTACAAGTGGGACACTCCTTTCAACCGGGCCATGAACATAATGATGGGACACCCGCCCGGCCAGCGGCCCCAATATGGACGTGTGCACGGCGCCGGGGATGGCACCACGTGGAAGTACTATTATAACGAGGACCCCGAAGCCAAAAGACAGAGAAAGAAGTTCAGTCAAGTGACTATCGACGAGAAGGTGGTGCAGGCGATGGAGAAAGCAAAAGCTGAGATAATCGCTGCCTATAGAGATGACATGGTGGCTGCCTTTACAAGCTTGATTCCAATAGTGGTCACATGGGTGCAACAAAATCCAAACACGCCACCAAGTGATTTTCCCATGCCCAGCTTCACCGGGAGCAACTCAATGAACACTGCACCCATACCCGTACCTAGTATGGCCACCGCACCCGCACCTCCTCCAGCACCTGCTCCTGCACCCAGCTCTCACAGCAGCCCTAGCTCTGTCTCCGGCTTGAATATCGGGCCATCAACATTAGCTGAGCTCGATGCCCTCACGGTAAATACGCGTCGCACCTTCATCAACTCAACTAATTAATTAATCTGTAGTTGTCGTTCATTTGGATCTCTGACGCCGCACGTTGGTGGATGTGGGGAAGGGTACTATAGTCAAGCCTCCTTTACCACATGAAGGACGGGTTGGTGGATGTGGGGAAGGGTACTATAGTCAAGCCTAAGGATCGATTGTTTCACCGCCGGCAGATGCCTGATAATGCCTTAAGGGTCTCCGTGGCGAGTGTGAAAGCGGGCTACAAGGGTTTCCCTCATCCAATACAAACCGACGGAGAGGATGACCAGACCCCCATGCAGCTTGGCCAATGCAAAAATTGGCCGATCCTGTGGCCGAAAAATCTTCTTCGTGTTGAGGTGGCCGGGAGCACACCAACGGGACCTCAGGAAGGTGTGACCACAACACCACCTACACAAGTACAACCATCGTCTGTGCTGATTGTTGAGATCGAGAGACATGAGGAAGGAGGGCCAACCGTTCCGGCAGATGATGCCATATGCCCCATGGAAGAGGATATGGATCATGACATGGAGGAGGCCGATGACCCTAACCAGTATTTCAGTACTGCCTTTGACAACAAAGTAACAATGAGTCAACCATATGAATATGAGATGCATGTACCACAGCCGGAACATCCTCGGGAGTGCAAGAAGTCTTTGTTCATGCAATCCTCGCAGGACACGCCTCCAGATGCCAGCTCCACCCAAGCTCAACTAATTAGCCAGAGTCGTCTAATGCTGAGCCCGACAACACTAGGGGTGGTGCTCAGGGAGGGTCTGACAGACCCACCAGCACCTGAGCCCACCAAGAAGGAGAGGAAGAGACCGGCGGCGAGAAAATCCAATAAAGCTGGCAATGTTGGTTCTACCAGCCAGCCGCCTTCAACCAAGGTTCACCGTGTACCGATGAAACATGCGCCATTAATCCATGTCGCGGGAGAGCCAATGGTACCGGCGAATGCACTAGCTGCCATAGCAGGGGATCTCAGGAGACTACATGACCATGTGCTTTCGACAGAGAGAAGCCTCCTTGCCTCAGATGATCCAGGATACCCACTTTATACGGTTCATGTGCCGAGCAGTTGCAAGATGTATGTCCACACATGCCCCGCGGACCTCTTCTTCCTAAGGTTTGATTACATCTTCCAGATGTTTCAAATGAGGACACTCGATTTTACGTTCATCTGCTTGTATGCGCTGCACATGAACTACATCGTCAGGAGAGAGCAAGTCAACGGTCTTGCGGTCGCGGACCCATACTACATGCATGAGGGTTTATTTTCAATCAACGACACCAACCGTCAATATGAGAGTCAGTACATTGAAGAATTCTTGGTCAACAATAAGGACAAAGAAACGATTCTCCTACCTTATCATCCCAAGTAAGTCATCCGCGGATAGCACTATAACACATACGTGCATTTTAATAGTTACTTTGCACGCATGGAGGCTAACTTGATCGTGTATTTTGCGCAGTAGGGGGTGTCGTGCCGTTCTCATCGTTCCTTACCCGCGTTACTCCCGCGCTCTATATTTGGACCCGTCGAAGAACATACAGAAGAAAGATTACACACACATAAAGTATGTTCTGGACAGAGCTATGCTGGGCTTCAGCATGCAGGGTGGCTACGTCCAATGCAAAAACAACTAAGGTCGGGCTTTGTTTTGGCCACAAGACTGACTTCTGCTGCATCCAGCAACCGGCAAGAAGTGAGAATGATGGATTCATGTCATCCATCTAATGATGGAGTACAGAAGGGATGTGCAATCACTTTGCATGAAATCCTCATCCGATACCCATATCCAGAGATGGGCTGAAGCCTTTGGAGCCGTGCCAGATAATCAACTTCGAAATGATTTCTATCGGATCCAGCAGGAAATTGCGTCCATCATCATGAAAGATGCCCTCGAAGAGAATGGGATGTTCTACGGTGGCCCAATATCACGAGTTGACGTCAGAACCCGCATTGCCCTACAGCATCAGGACATGA
The DNA here is from genome assembly GCF_018294505.1 of Triticum aestivum. Taxonomy (NCBI): domain Eukaryota; kingdom Viridiplantae; phylum Streptophyta; class Magnoliopsida; order Poales; family Poaceae; genus Triticum; species Triticum aestivum. The sequence continues at coordinate 221,428,515 of NC_057800.1, read as the reverse complement.
CGCCTTTCACTAAGCTTGGGTCCACCCTTCCGGATATGGACAGATGGGAAGAGTGCATAGCTTAAAAACAATTTGTCTATTTAGTTACTTGTTACTTTCTGTACGATGAAACTTCGAATCTCTCAGTACGACGAAACTATTAGATGTATGGTGTCGCGCTCTAGTTAATTACTTTTGGTACGATGAAATTTGTTAACTATGTTTACTATATATGTTGCTTCTATTTCATATATATATGCATCTCTGACAGGTATATAGATCAATGATGGCGAGGAAGTGGTATGCCGTGTATGTAGGGCATGTTCCGGGTGTGTATGATGATTGGCCAGATTGTCAGGCCCAAGTCTCTGGCTTCTCCGGCGGAAGCCAGAAAGGGTTTTATAGCAGAGCGGAAGCCGAAGCTAGTTACTTGAGATTCATAGCACAACAGGGGATTCAGAACCAGCGCCCTGCAAAAACTACTACATACTACCGCTTTTGATCATCGTGATCGCTCTTATCTTCTATGTGGTCATATCATAGTCTACATAGATGGTGAAACATGAGTATGTGACCATGTAGTTGCATGTGTTGAGAACTTGTAATGACTTGTAACACTATTTTGAGACATGTGTTCGACCATGATTGATGATGATGAGATACTTGAGACATGTCGAGACTTCTAATAACTTTGGCTCATCAATGACTCCCTTGCTTTTCAATGAATATGCATGTTATTGTATAAACGATGGATCTGTTTAATTGTGTACACAGCCAAAACGCAAAAATATACAAAAGTTAGCAGTGGCGTGGGGGTAAAGATTACCAATAGCACTCAAGTAAGAGTAGCGCTGGCTACTTCCCCGCGCTGTAGATAACTATCAATAGCGCTGGGGGGAGCGTGCTACAGCTAGCTTTAGATACCAGTAGCGCTGGGCCAAACATGCGCTACTGGTAAGGGTTTTCCTAGTAGTGCAAGGTCTTCCTCCGGTATTTGGGGTTGCATAATCTCATAGTCTAAGGAACATGTATAAGTCAGGAAGAAAGCAATAGCAGAAAACTAAACAATCATTATGCTAAGCTAACGGATGGGTCTTGTCCATCACATCATTCTCTAATGATGTGATCCCTTTCATCAAATGACAACACATGTCTATGGTCAGGAAACGTAACCATCTTTGATTAACGAGCTAGTCAAGTAGAGGCATACTAGGGACACTCTGTTTGTCTATGTATTCACACATCATGTACTAAGTTTCCGGTTAATACAATTCTAGCATGAATAATAAACATTTATCATGATATAAGGAAATATAAATAACAACTTTATTATTGACTCTAGGGCATATTTCCTTCATGAACCAGCGACCTACCTGTCACCATTTTGCAAAAAGTTGGTTCACCATGAATATTAACAAATGAAATTTTGCCACATGATGAACATTTTATTTTAGACATTCGAAAACTTTTATTTTTGACTTTTATTTGAATTTGAATTTGAATTATGATTTGGATCAAGCGAGGATTAGCAACAGTAATGTGACGACATGGCACCATTACTAGGGGATTACTGTAGCTTAATTATCCGGGCGTCACAATTCTCCTCCACTACAAGAAATCTCGTCCCGAGATTTAAGGGGTGGAGTAAGGGGGAAAGACTCGGGAAGGACGGGGCTTGATACAAGATAGGTACTTGGGGGCTATCTTGCGAACATGGCATAGAGGCATCTCTCGAGGTGAAATTCACGAAAGTCGTCGAGAGCAAGGTAAGAAGGTGCAATAAGAAGCTTCAAGTGAGTAGGCAATCGTTTGATGTCTGAAACAGAGTGTGAAAGGAGTTTAGAGCATCGAGAATAAGTATTGCATCTGATACCAGAATAGATCACAGGAAGGTGGCTCGTGAATTACATACGAAGCAAAGCGTGAGGAACAATTTTGGATGACATGGATGTACAGGAGAGTCAGGTTTCGATCCTATGGAACTGTGGGTTATGGGCCCACCATGTGGGTTAAAAGTAGAATAACAGTGACATCTTGCAGGATTATGATAGCAAGGTATGTCAGAGGATAGTCTGTCAGTTATGTTGGCAACAACGTTGGTACCAAGGGCAAGGGACGAAGAGAACCATTTTCCTGCTCGTTAAGATGAGGCGGACCAATAGGCAAAGTTCTCGTCCATCGGTGGCTACCGGGATGTCATCAACAATAGTAACAAGGTCTTACTGATACAGTTTGTACACCAAGGTGTTTACATAAGCAGGGAATTATCACTGTTGAGATATGTTAGGTTACAAGAAAGGTCAAACAAAACAATGGAAAGGAAAGTGTAGACTCGAATCAGTTAACGGCGTTCTCGAGTATCTAACAACTCAGAACCCATATGATACATCTCCAACGTATCTATAATTTTTTATTGCTCCATGCTATTATATTATCTGTTTTGGATGTTTAATGGGCTTTAATATACCTTTTTATATTATTTTTTGGACTAACCTATTAACCAAAGGCCCAGTGCAAATTGTTGTTTTTTGCCTATTTTAGTGTTTCGTAGAAAAGGATTATCAAACGGAATCCAAACGTTATGAAACCTTTGGGAGAGTTATTTTTGGAACAACGTGATCCAAGAGACTTGGAGTGGACGTCAAGAAAGAAGCGAGGAGGCCACGAGGCAGGAGGGCGCGCCCCCACCCTCGTGGGCCCCTCGTAGATCCACCGACATACTTCTTCCTCCTATATATACTCATATACCCCCAAAAACATCTAGGAGCACCACGAAACCCTATTTCCACCGCCACAACCTTCTACCCATGAGATCCCATCTTGGGGCCTTTTCCGGCGCTCTGCCGGAGGGGGAATCGATCACAGAGGGCTTCTACATCAACACCATAGCCTCTCCGATGATGTGTGAGTAGTTTACCATAGACCATCGGGTCCATAGTTATTAGCTAGATGGCTTCTTCTCTCTCTTCGGATCTCAATACAAAGTTCTCCTCGATTCTCTTGGAGATCTATTCGATGTAAATTTTTTTGCGGTGTGTTTGTCAAGATCCGATGAATTGTGGGTTTATGATCAAGATTATCTACGAACAATATTTGATTCTTCTCTGAAATCTCTTATGCATGATTTAATATCTTTGCAAGTCTCTTCGGATTATCAGTTTGGTTTGGCCTACTAGATTGATATTTCTTGCAATGGGAGAAGTGCTTAGCTTTGGGTTCAATCTTGCGGTGTCCTTTCCCAGTGACAGCAGGGGCAGCAAGGCACGTATTGTATTGTTTCCATCGAGGATAAAAAGATGGGGTTTGTATCATATTGCTTGAGTTTATCCCTCTACATCATGTCATCTTGCCTAATGCGTTACTCTGTTCTTATGAACTTAATACTCTAGATGCATGCTGGATAGCGGTCGATGTGTGGAGTAATAGTATTAGATGCAGAATCGTTTCGGTCTACTTGTCGCGGACATGATGACTATATACATGATCATGCCTAGATATTCTCATAATTATTCGCTTTTCTATCAATTGGTCGACAGTAATTTGTTCACCCACTGTAGAACTTGCTATCTTGAGAGAAGCCACTAGTGAAACCTATGGCCCCCGGGTCTATCTTCCATCATATTATTTTCATATCAATTAGCTATTTCTATTACCGTTTATTTTGCAATCTTTATTTTCCAATCTATATCATAAAAATAACAAATATATTTATCTTATTATCTCTATCAGATCTCACATTTGTAAGTAACCGTGAAGGGATTGACAACCCCTTTATCGCGTTGGTTGCGAGGTTCTTGTTTGTTTGTGCAGGTACTAGGCAACTTGCGGGTTACTTCCTACTGGATTGATACCTTAGTTCTCAAAAACTGAGGGAAATACTTAGGCTACTTTGTTACATCACCCTTTCCTCTTCAAGGGAAAACCAACGCATGCTCAAGAGGTAGCAAGAAGGATTTCTGGCGCCATTGCCAGCGAGGTTGCACCAAGTCAAGTCAAGATTTGATCTACCAACAACTAGCCATTTTTGGTGTCGTCTACGCACAAGTCAAGACATACCAAGTACCCATCACAAACTCTTATCCCTCGCATTACATTATTTGCCATTTGCCTCTCGTTTTCCCCTCCCCCACTTCACCCTTGCCGTTTTATTCGCCCTCTTTTCCGCTTGCCTCTTTGCCGTTCGTATCTTTTTGCTTGCTTCTTGTGTATTCGTGTGTTAGATCGTTGGTTTTGCTATTATGGCTAGCCCTTCAATCATTGTTAGTACTCCCGATCATGAAGTTCTTAATTTTAAACAAAGGGAGGGAGAAAATTTAAAATATGCTTGGTATAGAATTTGCAATGCTCAGAATAGATCCACTAGGAAGCAACCCACTTTCGTTCTTCTTCGCAATTTTTATGTAGGCATCACCCCTTGGAATAGATATATTCTTGAAACCATTACTGGAGGGAATTTCTTAGGCAGCCATACTTTTGATTCTTATAATGCTATGATAGATTTGTTTGGGTCACCACCTCTCTTGGTTAATGGAACTATTTTAACTTTGGAACATGTGATGCAAAGGCTTGAAATTATTGAAAATAAAGTTGCCACTGTAGTGCTGATTGAGAATTTGGATAAAAAGATCCACAACCAGATTACCCAATATGGATCTAAGGTAGGAGTTACTCTAAACTTTTTTCAAAAAAAGAACCCACAGTCAATGAAAAATAGATCAAGATTCCACAAGAATTGATAAACTTGAGGATATTATTACCTACTTAGGGTCTGCCTTTTCTTCCATGAAAAATACTCCAAATACTCATACTACTAGAGTTGCCAAGTTTATGTAAGTGCCTAAAAATAAAAAGGTGAATCTTCTAGTAAGGAAAATGCGGATCTTAAAGCAATAAGTGTTCACCCCAACTTTTTCACTATCATTAAGGAACCTTTTGCTACATATGATTTTCTAGATTTCTTGCCTAGGAGTTTGAACATTAATAAAAAGAAGGAAACTCCTAAGGGTTATAAGTGTTCTATTGAAGAATTGCCTACCAAAGATGATAATACCTAGATCTATTCTTGCTTTTATGCCTAGCTACGGGCGTTAAACGATAGCACTTGTTGGGAGGCAACCCAATTTTATTTTTGTTTCTTGCTTTTTGTTCCTGTTTAGTAATAAATAATTCATCCAGCTTCTGTTTATATGTGGTTTTATGCTTTTAATTAGTGTTCGTGCCAAGTAGAACCTTTGGGAAGACTTGGGGGAAGTCTTTGCGATCTTGCAGTAAAAAACAGAAACTTTAGCGCTCACAAATTTTGCTGCCATTTTTTTACTGGAGAGCGATATTAGGTTGATCATTTTTGAAGATGATTAATAGACAAATTCCTCACGTCCACCAATTTATTTCAGAATTTTTGGGGTTACAGAAATATTTGAAACCTACAGATTACTACAGATTGTTCTGCTTTTGACAGATTCTGTTTTTCGTGTGTTATTTGCTTATTTTGATGAATCTATGGTTAGTATCGGGGGGTATGAACCATAGAGAAGTTGGAATACAGTAGGTTTAACACCAATATAAATAAATAATGAGTTCATTACAGTACCTTGAAGTGGTGATTTTTTTTTCTTATACTAACGGAGCTCATGAGATTTTCTGTTGAGTTTTGTGTTGTGAAGTTTTCAAGTTTTGGGTAAAAATTTGATGGATTCTGGAATAAGGAGTGGAAAGAGACTAAGCTTGGGGATGCCCAAGGCACCCCAAGGTAAAATTCAAGGACAACCAAAAGCCTAAGCTTGGGGATGCCCCAGAAGGCATCCCCTCTTTCGTCTTCATCTATCGGTAACTTTACTTGAGGCTATATTTTTATTCACCACATGATATGTGTTTTGCTTGGAGCGTCTTGTATGATTTGAGTCTTTGATTTTTAGTTTACCACAATCATCCTTGCTGTGTACGCCTTTTGGAGAGACACACATGAATCGGAATTTATTAGAATACTCTATGTGCTTCACTTATATCTTTTGAGCTAGATAATTTTGCTCTAGCGCTTCACTTATATCTTTTTAGAGCACGGTTGTGGTTTTATTTTATAGAAATCATTGATCTCTCATGCTTCACTTATATTATTTTGAGAGTCTTTTAGAACAGCATGGTAATTTGCTTTGGCTATAAAATTAGTCCTAATATGATAGGCCTCCAAGATGGGTATAATAAAAACTATCATAAAAAGTGCATCGAATACTATGAGAAGTTTGATACTTAATGATTGTTTTGAGAAATGAATATGGTGATATTAGAGTCATGCTAGTTGAGTAGTTGTGAATTTGAGAAATACTTGTTCTAAAGTTTGTGATTCCCATAGCATGCACGTATGGTGAACCGTTATGTGATGAAGTCGGAGCATGATTTATTTATTGATTGTCCTCCTTATGAGTGGCGGTCGGGGACGAGCAATGGTCTTTTCCTACCAATCTATCCCCACCTTGTTTCGATAACTAATAGATTTTTGCAATAAGTATATGAGTTCTTATGACTAATGTTGAGTCCATGGATTATACGCACTCTCACCTTTCTACCATTGCTAGCCTCTCTAGTACCGCACAACTTTCGCCGGTACCATACACCCACCATATACCTGCCTCAAAACAGCCACCATACCTCCCTATTATGGCATTTCCATAGCCATTCCGAGATATATTTCCATGCAACTTACCACCATTCCGTTCGTTATGACACGTTACATCATTGTCATATTGCTTTGCATGATCATGTAGGTGACATCGTATTTGTGTCAAAGCCACCGTTCATAATTCTTTCATACATCTAACTCTTGATTCATTGCACATCCCGGTACACCGCCGGAGGCATTCACATAGATTCATATTTTTTTCTAGTATCGAGTTGTAATTTTTGAGTTGTAAGTAAATAAAAGTGTGATGATCATCATTATTAGAGCATTGTCCCAAGTGAGGTAAGGATGATGGAGACTATGATTCCTCCACAAGTTGGGATGAGACTCCAGACGAAAAATAAAGAAAAAGAAAAAAAAGACCATAGAAAAAAGAGAAGGCCCAAATAAAAAGAAGAAGAAGAAGAAGAAGAAGAAGAAAAGAAAAAAAGAGAGAAAAAGAGAGAAGGGACAGTGTTACTATCATTTTACCACACTTGTGCTTCAACGTAGCACCATGATCTTCATGATAGAGAGTCTCCTATGTTGTCACTTTCATATACTAGTGGGAATTTTACATTATAGAACTTGGCTTGTATATTCCAATGATGGGCTTCCTCAAAATGCCCTAGGTCTTCGTGAGCAGGCGAGTTGGATGCACACCCACTTAGTTCTTTTGTTGAGCTTTCATACACTTATAGCTCTAGTGCATCCGTTACATGCCAATCCCTACTCACTCACATTGATATCTATTGATGGGCATCTCCATAGCCCGTTGATACGCCTAGTTGATGTGAGACTATCTTTTCCTTTTTGTCTTCTCCACAACCACCATTCAATTCCACCTATAGTGATATGTCCATGGCTCATGCTCATATATTGCGTGAAGATTTAAAAAGTTTGAGAACATCAAAAGTATGAAACAATTGTTTGGCTTGTCATCGGGGTCATGCATGATTTAAATACTTTGTGTGGTGAAGATAGAGCATAGCCAGACTATATGATTTTCTAGGGATAACTTTCTTTGGCCATGTTATTTTGAGAAGACATGATTGCTTTGTTAGTATGCTTGAAGTATTATTATTTTTATGTCAATATTAACCTTTTGTCTTGAATCTTTCGGATCTGAACATTCATGCCACAATAAAGAAAATTACATTGAGAATTATGCTAGGCAGCATTCCACATCAAAAAATTTGTTTTTATCATTTACCTACTCGAGGACGAGCAGGAATTAAGCTTGGGGATGCTTGATACGTCTCCAACGTATCTATAATTTTTGATTGCTCCATGCTATCATATTATCTGTTTTGGATGTTTAATGGACTTTAATATACCTTTTTATATTATTTTTGGGACTAACCTATTAACCAAAGGCCTAGTGCAAATTGCTATTTTTTCCTATTTCGGTGATTCGCAGAAAAGGATTATCAAACGGAATCCAAACGTTATGAAACCTTTGGAAGAGTTATTTTTGGAACAAACGTGATCCAGGAGACTTGGAGTGGACGTCAAGAAAGAAGCGAGGAGGCCACGAGGCAGGAGGGCGCGCCCAGGGGGTAGGCGCGCCCCACACTCGTAGGCCCCTCGCAGCTCCACCGACATACTTCTTCCTCCTATATATACCCATATACCCCGAAAACATCTAGGAGCACCACGAAACCCTATTTCCACCGCCGCAACCTTCTGTACCCGTGCGATCCCATCTTGGGGCCTTTTCCGGCGCTCCGCCGGAGGGGGAATCGATCTCGGAGGGCTTCTACATCAACACCATAGCCTCTCCGATGATGTGTGATTAGTTTACCACAGACATTCGGGTCCATAGTTATGAGCTAGATGGATTCTTCTCTCTCTTTGGATCTCAATACGAAGTTCTCCTCAATTCTCTTGGAGATCTATTCGGTGTAATTCTTTTTGTGGTGTGTTTGTCGAGGTCCGATGAATTGTGGGTTTATGATCAAGATTATCTATGAACAATATTTGATTCTTCTTTGAGATCTCTTATGCATGATTTAATATCTTTGCAAGTCTCTTTGAATTATCAGTTTGGTTTGGCCTACTAGATTGATCTTTCTTGCAATGGGAGAAGTGCTTAGCTTTGGGTTCAATCTTGCGGTGTCCTTTCCCAGTGACAGCAAGGGCAGCAAGGCACTTATTGTATTGTTGCCATCCAGGATAAAAGGATGGGGTTTATATCATATTGCTTGAGTTTATCCCTCTATATCATGTCATCTTGCCTAATGCGTTACTCTGTTCTTATGAACCTAATACTCCATATGCATGTTGGATAGCGGTCGATGTGTGGAGTAATAGTAGTAGATGCAGAATTGTTTAGGTCTACTTGTCGCGGATGTGATGCCTATATACATGATCATGCCTAGATATTCTCATAATTATTCACTTTTCTATCAATTGCTCGATAGTAATTTGTTCACCCACCGTAGAACTTTCTATCTTGAGAGAAGCCACTAGTGAAACCTATGGCCCCCGGGTCTATCTTCCATCATATTATTTTCATATCAACTAGCTATTTCTATTACCATTTATTTTGCAATCTTTATTTTCCAATCTATATCATAAAAATACCAAAAATATTTATCTTATTATCTCTATCAGATCTCACTTTTTTAAGTGACCGTGAAGGGATTGTCAACCCCTTTATCGCGTTTGTTGCAAGGTTCTTGTTTGTTTGTGCAGGTACTAGGCAACTTGCGTGTTACCTCCTACTGGATTGATACCTTGGTTCTCAAAAGCTGAGGGGAATACTTACACTACTTTGCTGCATCACCCTTTCCTCTTCAAGGTAAAACCAACGCATGCTCAAGAGGTAGCACCATGGAGACTTGGAATCGGCGAGAAATAATAGTTGATGAAGAACTCATAAGAAGTTATGTAGTTTCGTGATATTATCGAGATACTAGAGGGTAATACTCGAAGGTAGATCAAAGTACAAGTTGGACAAGTGAAATGATCTGAAGAAGACAAGTACTTTAACTTGTCCGAGAATGGAATTAAAGGAGAACAATCATGGTCGGAACCACGGTTGCAAAGGACCAATTATAGATACAAGATGAACATATCACAAGGGGATTATTATTATAACAAGAAGCTCTATTGATAAGTTCCACATTGGGTCCGTGGGCATTAACACAAAGGTTCAAGGTCGACTCCCACTTCATCTATGCATAACTTTCCATTTACTTCTCGTCTTAGAAGAAGTTGTAGCATTGAAATTTTACCTGACGAAAAGCCAGTAGAGTGTAACCCGCATAACTTTCGAGTTTATACGGATTAGGGAAGGCATAGGTTCAACCCACTGGGGTATCTTAGGAACCTATTCCACAAACTTCAGGAGTAAAAATCTCAAGCTTGGAAGTAGAGCATGGTTGAGGAAGCTGAGGATCAATTTTCCAAAGGCATTATGTGTCCGAGGAAAGGCTCACAAGGTTACTGAAAATGGCAGACATTGTCGGAAAAAATCCAACAAAGGATCTAGTGTTCCACGAGGGATCTGATGTGAGCAACGGTACTCAACCAGAAGAAGAAAGAATGCAAGGAGACCAGATTATAGAAACAACTGACTAATTCAAAGCTCAAATGCAAAGGAATTAGGATTTCCATAATTGAGGGATCAGTAGCAGAGGCTCCGATCAAAGACAAGTAAGTTGAATAGACATAGATCGACAATCAATCAGGGTTTGATTTGTCGGACACCAGCTCATGTCTGGGGTGACATCTGAGCCGTTGGGAAGAATTCTAATTGTGATTGAGGATTGCGAGCATTCACAACCATATCGAATCAAATGTTCAAAATGACGATGACAAAAGATACTACTGAATATTGTCAGACATATAGAAAGTATCCATAATGTAAGCAGACAAGTATTTGCAGAGCAATAGTTGGAGAGGATTATCAGAAGATCGGATAGTATTTCAAAGTATCTTGTGAATCACTTCATCAACTAGGAACGAACAAATCCTCGATACGTGTGAGGAATTATCCGTAGATGTATTCATGTGGCAAAGAATCACAAGGCAGTGACACAAGGGATTCTCACAAGTTGAAGAATAATTCGATGTATCTTGTAATAACAAGAGCAACTGGGAATGAAGGTGTGAACAACAATGTAGGTAGTTACGCATAAGGATTTATCGGTGGTAGGGATCGCAACGGTGAAGGGAACAAGGGTCTCGGAAAACATCGGAGTGTACCTTCAGAATCTTCTGGTGCACCAAGCAATCATCAGGAGTGAGGGCTCTCCGGGAGAAAGTATTTATGAGAACCTAGACTTAGAGTTAGCAAAATCATTTAACCCGAATAGAAGAGAGATCAGATTACCAGAGTATAGACGAGGAATAAAATATCCTAATACCACCCAATGGCAACGTGGGCCCGTAAGGCACACAACCATGTTAGTAAAACAGTTTTCAAAGACTAGACTCAACTTCAGCCAAGGAGTTGGAAAGGGGGATTGACGGTGTCCTAGACTAGGGGGTACTCACCACGTCGTCTCCCGATCTATTAGATTGGGCCGAGGCCCCCCATGGCCGTATACTCATGGGCCAGTTCGGACAGCTGTCGCATACAAGGAAGATTCCACAAAGACTTGGCGATCAAGACAAGGACTTCTCCCCACTGGCGTATTCGGCTAGGACTCTTGTTAACCTAGGCCTCTGGTGCATTATATAAACCAGGGCCAGGCTAGTCGATAGAACATACAAAACAACAATCATACCATAGGCTAGCTTTTAGGGTTTAGCCTCTCTGATCTCGTGGTAGATCTACTCTTGTACTACCCATATCATCAATATTAATCAAGCAGGAGGTAGGGTTTTACCTCCATCAAGAGGGCCCGAACCTGGGTAAAACTTCGTGTCCCTTGCCTCCTATTACCATCCGGCCTAGACGCACAGTTCGGCACCCCCTACCCGAGATCCGCCGGTTTTGACACCAACATTGGTGCTTTTATTGAGAGTTCCGCTGTGTGATTGACAAAAGGATCGATGGCTCGCCTGCAGATCAACTGCGACTTCGGCGTCTTCATCACCAATTCGACTGGTCACCTTGGTTCGACCAAGAATTGCGCCCTGTGTTCGGATCACCATGTTCGGACGAGGGCCTTCATCAAACATCAACTCCGATCTCTATCAAGATCACGGAGGAATCATCTATGGAGCTCGGGGGCTCCACGTCAACATTGCCCTCAAGCGACCATGCTGTTTTTTTGGACAGTGAACTCGTATCTGCCGCCACCACCTCCTCAAGTATCGCTTTGATGATCTCTTTGGTGGAATTGTGCGTAATTGAGTCTATAACAACCCTGGAAAATTTCGTCGAGTTCCGATGGAGGAATCTCTGGCAATCCACGATATACCGGAGCCCTGTCAAATCTGGATGGGAATTTGGATGAGTTTAGGGTGTGGTGTCCAGCTTCTAGCTCGGACGTCCTTTGGAAGATCCAACCGTTGATCGGCTGCATAATTCCTATATCTACCACCTCTCAAAATTTTAGCTCGATCCGACCATCCAAACTCCGGAAACCTTCTGATTAGTGCATCACTTTTCGGATCTGTTTTCTGCGCGAAAACGAATCCGACCCGAGTTCATCTTTTTTATGAACGGGATTTCGGACATCTCTTTTGAAGGAAGTTTTGTATGGGGTATTGTGTTTTGTTCTCGAACACATCCCACTAACTCTAAGATCTTTTGAACATGATCTTCAACATCATGCTGGTGTCAAACCAGTCCGGCAATATTACTCCACGGCTGCCGACCTGCGCTAGACACGTCGTCACTTTAGCCGAGCTCAACTTCTTCGGATCATCATCTCGGCAAGCCGAACAAGAGTCCAGCATCGCGAAGGATAAATCATCATCAACATCGCCGCCCCACGGATTACACGGAGCGAGCATACCGGCATCGCCGCATGGTCGCTTCATCAAGCCGGCATCGACCACGTCACGACCTGCATCGACAGGGCCGCACTATTGCTTCTTCAAGCTGGTGTCCATCACACCAACCTACTTCGACTCATCGGCTGACGTCGAGGCTTTGACATCTCGACTGGACCGGGGGCTTCGCCATCTCTTCATCAACCTACTCCGGACACTTCGGCGTCACTAGCCGACCAGCTCCATCACGTTAGCTGGGCCGAGGGCTTTGCCTCGGCGAGTCAACCTTTACCAGCATTGCCATGCCGTCGTTTTATCGTCCATCAGGCAATGGGTGTGCGGAGCGAGTCCCAATTTTGGGAATCACCTTCCTTCGGATTGCTACAACAAATAAACCAGGTGCTATTAATCCCAGTATTTTTTGCTTGTTTGGGTTCATTTTTTCCAAGGAATTATTACTCTGCTTTGTCCATGATATGTACACAGGTCTATCAAATGGTGACGGCATTAACGACGGTCGCGTGGTGGTTCGATCAGTTTCCGTACATAGTCCGGCGAACGCCGCATCCGGAGCTCGGACCGACCTGTGAATTCAGGCTTTGCCACGCCTTTACTACATCACGCCGACGCCCTGCATCGACATTGACTTCGGCGCCAGGCCATATTTCTTCTATTCCTCACTTTGCATAAATTATTTATTATGCAACATTTTTTTTAATTATCATTATTACTATTATCTCTGGTTTGCACTATTTTTTGTGCATAGGAAAATGATCTGGGGACTTCGGCGTCACTCTGTCGGTCTGCATTGACCGTGCTATGTCACCACTTCGGCGTGTCGAGCTCTCCGCTCCGCCACCTCGGGACTAGCTTGGGGGATGGAACCTTGCCCCGCATCAAGCTCGGACCGCGTCATCAATACCGAACACATTAACCAGCTAAGTCGCTTTCATGTTCAAAGCTTTAATTTCTAACTTGTGTTCGGTTCGACCAAGCATTATACTTTTTTGGAAAAAAAGTTGCTTGTAAAAAATTTCCTTGTCCAAACTTTGTTTGTGACGCATAAATTCAAATACCCAATTCATTTGGGGGCTTCCTTCATGAAGCTTTTTCACTTGCATATGATTATACTTGTACGGCTTCGTTCCTTGTTCGTGTATTAAGCCACAATATGCACCATATTGACTTAAACGATTTGCAAGCTGGGTTGCCTCGCTCTTGTGTTTACCCCTAGGTTCCCGATTGTTCGGCTAGGGAGTAAAGGGAGCACCTCTGCGATTGTCACGATCGGGTCGCTCGAGCCGGACCTCAGACTGGGTGAAGCTGAAAGCTAGCGCTCTTATTGTTTCAATGATGGTTGGCACACAACGGAACTCATGAGTGCAAAAAATCTATTGCACAAGTCTCATAATAACAATGAGCACCGAAGAAAGGTATCGGTGGGGGTACTATTTTCTTCAAAGATGCTTCTTACACTTCATGGTAATATAACATAAGTTCCCTGAGCGTGCTTTGTCTGTTACAGCCTTATGGCCTGATTGCCTGGTTATTGGAAACACCATCGATATTCTTGACCGATGGAGTACATAACACTTTTCAGTCCTTGACTGAAGAGGGAGAAGCTGACGGTCGGTTAAGATGCGTTTAAAGTTCGATTGAACATAGATATGATATAAGTACTTCGGTACATGCAATCATTCTTCTACCCAAGTCACTTGGGGGCTCTTAAGTTTATTTGATCCGTTTTATAATAAGTGTTCTTCTTCTTAGTCGTTGCAAAGTTTTTTTATTATTATTTATCACTCCTTTTTTCGACACGAGTGTGCGGTCACTAGCCGGGGAGCCTAATTTCTCTGTCAAAGCCGCTAGAGTTTAGTTTGCTAAACTGGCCTGATGAGAAGCACTCCACCCTCTGGATAGGAGGTTGAAGCCGTAGGCTGACCCGCTCGAAGTCTTGAGATAGGATGTATCATGTTAAAGCATGACAGAAGCACTTCTTTTTTCTAAGACCAACTTTCGGATTGGCACCGAACACTTGATACTATTCGGACGTCATGTTTTTACTGACGTTTCTTGGTTTTCCAAGCTTTTTGGCACTTTTAAACTATTTGTGCTTTTCCAGCATTAGTCTCACAGTGCAACGCCGGACACCTTTAGGGATTCGGCAAAAGCATTCTCAGATATTGCTATATATGCATCGGTTTTGAATTGTGTCTTCGGTCAATAGTTGGGTTGCCCGGCTCCTACACTTGCTTCCTACGTTCCGTTTTGTTAGGCTAGGCGTGCAGAGGGAGAACCACTGCGATTGTGCTTCCAGCTCACATGGTTAAGCACCTCAGTGGAGAAAGCCGAAAACTGACTTTCACAATAAGCGTAAACTGGTCAGCGATCCGATGACTATGTTAAATGATGGGCCGTTCATAACATTGGCCGAAGTGTTTATGGCTTGACCCCGACTGTCGCCGAACACTACCGGGGGCTGTTAACTGGCCTCCCAAACTAAATCCTCAATATTTTGCTCTTACATTAGAGCTGAGGTTTAATGATCATGCTTAGCATGACAACCCAAAGAAAGGAACCGATAGCGGGACTATTTTCTTTGGAAGACATTTCTTCTGTTAAACAGTAATATAACTCTCTGCGTACCCTTGTTTATAAAACCGTATGGCCAGATTGCCTTGTTTGTTGTAAATCTTTGCCCTCATAAAGGCTTTATAAAGTAGGACAAACACTCCTTGGCTACTGGCCGAGGAGGTGGAAGCCGATGGTCGGTCAACAAAGTTTTGTACAATGCGGATCCGAGCATTAATGACGTAAAGTACTTGGATACATAGAGTCATTACACATAATTTGTGATTTTACTATGGATATTGATCCTTAATTCGGCCACCCGTGCCCGCATTAAGGCTCGGGGGCTACTGGGCTTCAGGCTTATTATTTACAAATATTAAAGGGGCACATTGATCCCCTGATCTGGTGTTACCACCCAACCTGAGTCTCGAGGACTGAGCACGCCGCTTTTAGTGTCCTGAAGTATTCTGCCGAGCTTGGACTTGATCCTCAGGCCGATTTTGCAAACCAACATGAGTCTAAGCGGCTACTAGGATCAGCGGTCTTACGTCATCCTTTAGGTGCATCTCGGGTTTTAGACCGATACACACCTTGAGGGCTACTGGCTATATATCTCGGCAGAGAATAAATTGCACCAATAAAAAATATTCACAAAAACCGGCCCACATTCGGGGTGGTGCACCACCTCGGAAGCAGCCCGGCATAAAGCTCAGGCGCTAGTGGCTGGCTCCATAGAGGGCATTTCCTGCATTAAGCTCGGCTAAACTCCTTCAAACTTCTTTGAACCAAGGTGATTTATGACACCTCGGATATAGTCTGGCGTTGGAGCTCGGATACAGTCCGGCGTTGGAGCTCGGATATACAGTCCGGCGTTGGAGCTCGGATACATAGTCCGGCGTTGGAGCTCGGATACATAGTCCGAAGTTGGAGCTCGGATACATAGTCTGGCATTGGAGCTCGGATACATTCCGGCATTAGAGCTGGGAAGCGGTCCGGCGTTGGTGCTCGGTTGCAAAAGATACCTCAAATATAGTCCGGCATTGGAGCTCGGACGCAAGAGGACGCTGCCGCACGGGAACAACTTCAAACCCGAGGTGTGGCATAAAAATAACAAGGCATTGGTAAAGGCCGGAAACTTAAAGGGGCTCCTCGGAAACCCGACGTGTAAAGTCGTCGAATGCATTTCGGCGATCCTCAAGATCGAAGATAAAGAAGATTTGTTGAACCAGTTTTCAAGACCGACGACCGAAGATGAAGAACAGTTCGGAAGAATCGAGGAGCGTCCCTAACTTGAAGACCGGTTCAGGGGGCTACTGACGGTGTCCTGGACTAGGGGGTACTTACCACATCGTCTCTCGATCTATTAGATTGGGCCGAGGCCCCCCATGGCCGTATACTCATGGGCCAGTTCGGACAGCTGCCGCATACAAGGAAGATTCCACAAAGACTTGGCGATCAAGACAAGGACTTCTCCCCACCGGCATATTCGGCTAGGACTCTTGTTAACCTAGGCCTTTGGTGCATTATATAAACCAGGGCCAGGCTAGTCGATAGAACATACAGAACAACAATCATACCATAGGCTAGCTTCTAAGGTTTAGCCTCTCTGATCTCGTGGTAGATCTACTCTTGTACTACCCATATCATCAATATTAATCAAGCAGGACGTAGGGTTTTACCTCCACCGAGAGGGCCCGAACCTGGGTAAAACTTCGTGTCCCTTGCCTCCTGTTACCATCCGGCCTAGACGCACAGTTCGGGACCCCCTACCCGAGATCCACCGGTTTTGACACCGACAGGGATACCTACAGGCAATCGGCTCTGCTACCAACTTGTGACGCCCCCAATTCGACCACACACTAATCATACACGCAAATGTGTACGATCAAGATCAGGGACTCACGGGAAGATATCACAACACAACTCTAGACACAAATAAAATAATACAAGCTTTATATTACAAGCCAGGGGCCTCGAGGGCTCGAATACATAGCTCGATACACAAAAGTTAGTGGAAGCATCAAAATCTGAGTACAGACATAAGTTAAACAAGGATGCCTTAAGAATGCTAGCACAAAAGTGATAACCCACAAGTATAGGGGGTCGCAACAGTTTTCGAGGGTAAAGTATTCCACCCAAATTTATTGATTCGACACAAGGGGAGCCAAAGAATACTCTCAAGTATTAGCAGCTGAGTTGTCAATTCAACCACACCTGAAAACTTAGTATCTGCAGCAAAGTATTTAGTAGCAAAGTAATATGGTAGTAGTGGTAACGGTAGCAAAAGGTAACAATAGTAAAAGTAATGTTTTTGGTATTTTGTAGTGATGATAGCAATAGCAACGGGAAAGTAAATAAGTGAAGAACAATATATGGAAAGCTCGTAGGCAATGGATCGGTGATGGAGAATTATGCCGGATGTGGTTCATCATGTAATAGTCATAACCTAGGGTGACACAGAAATAGCTCCAGTTCGTCAATGTAATGTAGGCATGTATTCCGAATATAGTCATACGTGCTTATGGAAAAGAACTTGCATGACATCTTTTATCCTACCCTCCTGTGGCATCGGGGTCCTTACGGAAACTAAGGGATATTAACGCCTCCTTTTAATAGAGAACCGGAACAAAGCATTAACACATAGTGAATACATGAACTCCTCAAACTACGGTCATCACCGGTAAGTATCCCGATTATTGTCACTTCAGGGTTAACGGATCATAACACATAATAGGTGACTATACACTTGCAAGATAGGATCAAGAACACTCATATATTGATGAAAACATAATAGGATCAGATCTGAAATCATGGCACTCGGGCCCTAGTGACAAGCATTAAGCATAGCAAAGTCATAGCAACATCAATCTCAGAACATAGTGGATACTAGGGATCAAACCCTAACAAAACTAACTCAATTACATGATAGATCCCATCCAACCCATCACCGTCCAGCAAGCCTATGATGGAATTACTCACGCACGGCGATGAGTGTCATGAAATTGGTGATGGAGGATGGTTGATGATGACGATGGCGACGGATTCCCCTCCGAACGGACTCCAGACCAGCCCTCCCGAGAGGTTTTAGGGATTGGCGGCGGCTCCGTATCGTAAAACATGATGATTTCTTATCTCTAATGTTTTTCTCCCCGAAACACAATATATGGAGTTGAATTTGGAGTCGAAGAGGCAACAGGGGGCCCACGAGGTAGGGGGCGCGTCCCCCACCCTCGTGGACAGGTGTGGGCCCCCTGGCCTTCATCTTTTGCAGGTATTTTTCATATTTTCTGAAAAGTCGCTCCGTGAAGTTTCAGTTAATTCCGAGAACGTTTGTTTCTGCACATAAATAACACCATGGTAATTTTGCTGAAAACAGCATTTGTCCGGGTTAGTTCCATTCAAATCATGCAAGTTAGAGTCCAAAACAAGGGCAAAAGTGTTTGGAAAAGTAGATACGACGGAGATGTATCAACTCCCCCAAGCTTAAACCTTTGCTTGTCCTCAAGCAATTCAGTTAACAAACTGAAAGTGATAAAGAAAAACTTTTACAAACTCTGTTTGCTCTTGTTGTTGTAAATATGTAAAGCCAGCATTCAAGTTTTCGGCAAAGATTATAACTAACCACATTTGCAATAACGCATAGGTCTCAAATTTACTCATATCAATAGCATAATAAACTAGCGAGCCATAATAATAAATCTCGGATGACAACACTTTCTCAAAACAATCATAATATGATATAACAAGATGGTATCTCGCTAGCCCTTTCTGAGACCGCACAACATAAATGCAGAGCACCTTTAAAGACCAAGGACTGACTAGACATTGTAATTGATGGTAAAAGAGATCCAGTCAAGTCATACTCAATGTAAATTAACAATAATGAATGCAAATGACAGCGGTGCTCTCCAACTGGTGCTTTTTAATTAGAGGATGATGACTCAGCATAAAAGTAAATAGGTAGGCCCTTCACAGAGGGAAGCAGGGATTTGTAGAGGTGCCAGAGCTCAGTTTTGAAATAGAGGTGAATAATATTTTGAGCGGTATACTTTCATTGTCAACATAATAACCAAGAGATGGCGATATCTTCCATGCTACACACATTATAGGCGGTTCCCAAACAAAATGGTAAAGTTTATACTCCCCCTTCCACCAACAAGCATCAATCCATGGCTTGCTCGAAACAATGAGTGCCTCCAACTAACAAGAGTCCCAGAGGGAGTTTTGTTTGCAATTATTTTGATTTAGTTTGCATAAAGCATGGGACTGGGCATCCCGGTGACCAGCCATTTATCTCGTGAGTGAGGAGCGGAGTCCACTCCTCTTGAGAATAACCCGCCTAACATGGAAGATACGGACAACCCTAGTTGATACATGAGCTATTCGAGCATACAAAACAGGATATTTATTTGAAGGTTTAGAGTTTGGCACATACAAATTTACTTGGAACGGCAGGTAGATACCGTATATAGGTAGGTATAGTCGACTCATGTGGAATAACTTTGGGGTTTAAGGGATTGGATGCACAAGCAGTATTCCCGCTTAGTACAGGTGAAGGCTAGCAAAAGACTGTGAAGCGACCAGCTAGAGAGCGACAACAGTCATGAACATGCATTAAAATTAATCAACACCGAGTACAAGCATGAGTAGGATATAATCCACCATGAACATAAATATCGTGAAGGCTATGTTGATTTTGTTTCAACTACATGCGTGAACATGCGCCAAGTCAAGTCACTTAAATCATTCAGAGGAGGATACCACCCTATCATACCACATCATAACTATCTCAATAGCATGTTGGCACGCAAGGTAAACCATTATAACTCATAGCTAATAAAGCATGGCACAAGAAACTATGATCTCTAATTGTCATTGCAAACATGTTTATTCATAATAGGCTGAATCAGGAACGGTGAACTAATCATATTTACAAAAACAAAAGAGGTCGAGTTCATACCAGCTTTTGTCATCTCAGCTAGTCCATCATATATCATCATAATTGCCTTTCACTTGCACGACCGAACGATGTGAATAATAATAATAGTGCACATGCATTGGACTAAGCTGGAATCTGCAGGCATTCAATAAACAGGAGAAGACAAGGCAATATTGGCTCTTTTGTCAGATAAACAATAATGCATATAAGAGCCACTTCAACAATCTAATTATGGTCTTCTCCTATCGACCCCCAAAGAAAAGAAGAGAAATAAAACTATTTACACGGGAAAGCTCCCAACAAGCAAAAAAAGAACAGGAAATCTTTTTGGGTTTTCTTTTTAATTACTACTACAAACATGGAAATTAAACTGATTAAAAGCTACAACTAATTTTTTGGTTTTTCTTAAGGTTTATTAAACACACAAGAAGAAAGCTAAAAAGGGAAATAAACTAGCATGGATGATACAATGAAAAAGTATGAGCACCGACATCTAGCAATGAGTGTGTGAAAATAAATGTAATGTCAGTGGGAAATACATACTCCCCCAAGCTTAGGCTTTTGGCCTAAGTTGGTCTATGGCCACGGCTGGCCTGGCGGATATCCATAATAGTAGCTGGGATCGTACTACGATGCAGCGGCTATCGCCTGCTGAGCTGCAGCATGGAGACGAGCGGCCTCCGATATCCTCTCGTACTCATATGCCTCCTCTCCGATAATAGTATATCTTCCTCTTGCCTGATAATCAAAGAAGGCAGGAGCAGGGAGAGTAATACGTACAACACGACGTCTGTCAAAGATTAGTCGATACTGGAGAGGTGATTCGTTCGTCTCGACAAACTGGTGGTGAACCATAGCATTAAAATCTAGATAAGCAGGAGGTAATTCAATATCATCTTCGCGTATGGATACACTAAGAAAATTAGCTATGCGGGTTGCATAAATTCCACCAAAGAAATCTCCATTAAATCTATTCAGATGCAACCTACGTGCAACAATGGCTCCCAAATTATATGATTTGTCTCCTAACACAGCACTCCGAAGAATACTGAGGTCAGGGACACACATGTGACATGCCTCATCTTTACCATTAACGCATCTACCTATGAAGAGAGCAAAGTAATGTATAGCAGGAAAGTGAATGCTCCCTATGGTAGCTTGTGTAATATCTCTAGATTCTCCCATAGTTATGCTAGCAAGAAAATCTCTAAATTCAGATTTGCGAGGATCCCTTATACTACCCCATTATGGAAGTTTGCATGCAATGGTAAAATCCTCTAAGTCCATAGTATAAGAATTTTCATAAAGATCAAACAGGACAGTTGGGGAATTACGTGAAGTTGAAAATTCAAACCTCCTCACAAAGGTACTGGTGAGGTTGTGATACTGACTGCACTTCTCTTCTTCGAAGCTCACAAGATCGGCGTTACGCAAATATGCGTTGAACTCCTCCTTAATTCCTGCTCGATCCATAAAATTTTCAGAAGGCCACTCACAAGGACGCACTGGAGCGTCTCTTGGTGGCTCTTCATCAGCATCACGCATTGCAAGCCTGGGTCCTTGCTTCCTTGAGGATCCACCTTGGAACATTTTCCTGAGCATTTTTCTTCCTCTGAAAAATTCTGAAATTTTTTAGTAACTTCAAAATAAAAGTAAACCAAACTCAATAATATTGATAGCAACTACTCCTACAAGTGCCTAGAGCCTATATTATGCATCAAAACTACTTTTGACCATATAAATTTGACATGCAAGCTCAAGAACAGGGTCACCTAGGCAGCAAAAATTTGCAATGAATAAAGCACTAGAACAAAAACTAATTGGACCAATGGAGGAGTCACATACCAAGGAACAATCTCCCCAAGCAGTTTTGTGAGAGGTGCTTTGATCAAGGAGATCAAAAATGGCAGCAAAACGAGCTTGGACTCGGGTTTGAGCTGGTTATTCATGTTTGTGGGAGGAAGAAGAAGTGTATGGGTGAAAGGATAAGTGGAGGAGGGCCACCGTGGGCCCATGAGGTAGGAGGGCGCGCCCAGGGGGTAGGGCGAGCCCTCCACCCTCGTGGGCAGGTGGTTGACCCCCCTGCTGTATTCTCAGTGCCAAATATTCTCAAATATTCTAGAAAAAAACATATTTAAATTTCAGGGCATTTGGAGAACTTTTATTTTCGAGGTATTTTTATATTGCACGGATAGTCAGATAACAGACAGAAAATATTTGTTTTTATTTTATTTAATATAAAAATCAGAAAGTAAAAGTGGGGTACAGAAGGTTGTGCTCTCTAGTTTCATCCATCTCATGATCATCAAAAGGAATCCACTAACAAGGTTGATCAAGTCTTGTTAACGAGCTCATTCCGAATAACATGGAACCGGAGAAATTTCGAATAACACTATGTTACCTCAACGGGGATATGCACATACCCAATAATAAGAATATCATATTTATTCTTGACAGTAGGAAGAGGAAATTCAAAACTTCCAAATATAATCAATGGAATTTTTCCAATAGAGTTGATACTATGAACTTGAGGTTGTTTCCTCGGAAAGTGTACCGTATGCTCATTACCATTAACATGAAAAGTGACATTCCCTTTAGTGCAATCAATAACAGCCCCTACAGTATTCAAAAAGGGTCTTCCAAGAATAATAGACATACTATAGTCCTCGGGAATATCAAGAATAACAAAGTCCGTTAAAATAGTAACGTTTGCAACCACAACAGGCACATCCTCACAGATACCGACAGGTATAGCAGTTGATTTATCAGCCATTTGCAACGATATTTCAGTAGGTGTCAACTTATTCAAATCAAGTCTACTATATAAAGAGAGAGGCATAACACTAACACCAGCTCCAAGATCACATAAAGCAGTTTTAACATAGTTTCTTTTAATGGAGCATTGTATAGTTGGTACACCGGGATCTCCAAGTTTCTTTGGTATTCCACCCTTAAAAGTATAATTAGCAAGCATGGTGGAAATTTCAGGTTTCGGTATCTTTCTTTTATTTGTAATAATATCTTTCATGTACTTAGCATAAGGATTGGTTTTGAGTATATCAGTTAATCGCATACGCAAAAAGATAGGTCTAATCATTTCAGCAAAGCACTCAAAATCCTCGTCATCCTTTTTCTTGGATGGTTTGGGAGGAAAAGGCATGGGTTTCTGAACCCATGGTTCTCTTTCTTTACCATGTTTCCTAGCAACAAAGTCTTTCTTATCATAATGTTGATTCTTTGATTGTGGGTTATCAAGATCAACACCAGGTTTATGTAGCGACCAGACCTCAAACGGTCCCATCTCTGTGCTCCGGTGTCATCCCTGGATCAGTAATGCTGACACCACACAGTACTTGAAGGATTTATAATAGAGTAGCAATCACACACTTATTATATCAAGTGTCTCAAAAGAGAACTTATCACAATAAATATGGCTTAAGGCCATCTAATAACGATAACAACGGAAGGCTTGTAAGATAAGTGAGTCCATCAACTCCAACGGCATCACCGAGTATAGAACCACGACCTAAAGGCACCTTACTCATCGTCTGAAAACTCTGCAACATGAACGTTGCAGCCCGAAACGGGTCAGCAGATGGAATATGCTGGCAATGTAACACATAGAGAGCAATGAAGGAATAAGACTATACTACATGCATATTTGGCTGGTGGAAAGCTCTATGGTTACATTTTTGCGTAAAGCCAATTTTTCCCTACTGCAAAGGAATACATTTTATTTAACTATCATGGTGGTTGTTAAACATTGAGAGTGTAGACACCCTCTCAATCCCAATTAAACATCATCATTAAAACCCCAACAAATTAATTAGAGTAACATGATGAGATTCACATGATAATCCAAGTACTAGATACTCAAGATGTCCATAACCGGGGACACGGCTAACCATGATTAGTTTATACACTCTGCAGAGGTTTGCGCACTTTTCCCCACAAGACTCGATCTCCTCCGTTGGGATTCTCGCACTACATGGTGTTTGAGAAATGGATGACCGAGACATAGTCTTTCAGACACGCTAGCACCTTACGATCGGGTAGACTGTTACACCTACTTTCCCCTACATCTACTAGTCTACCACTATAAGAGTTCGCACAACTTAATCAACTATGATAGAGCCCATAGTAGCTTGTGGCTGCACACGGAAGTTTCTAGCATGAATAATCTCATGATCCCTTTGAGCCTGGGTGGCGGTCCAAAAAAAATAGGCAATCACTGGAATACCCAGGTGCCTCAATCCATCCAAATGTGTATTTAAGTTGCCACCTTAGATAAACCATTAATTTAACAAACTCACATCTGTCATGGATACACTCACCCAATCCATGTCTACTAGCATAGCTTGGCATAATAAGCAAACGTAGAAGTAACTCCCAAAGGTTTGATAATAACACAGGTAATAGGTACTACCTCATCTAGTTCCCAAAACCCACAATTTAATTAGATCCTAATCATGCAATGTGTGAGGATTGATCAAATGCAATAAAAACTAGGTAATAGGAAGTATGATCAAAGTGTTACTTGCCTTGCTGATGATCCGCAAAACCTAGCGATTCGAAGTAGCAAGCGGTGCACTCTGGGTACTCTATCGCAAACAAACAAGCATACAATAAGTACTCAACTAATGCACAGGTAAAACTCAAATAAGAGATCTAACCAGAAAGTTCAACTTAAGAACTCTGGTTGGCAAAAAGAATCAAATCGAACGAAACGACGAAAGACAAACGGCAAAAGAAACAAGCTTCGTCTACTATTCTGGATCTAGGTCAAATTTAAAGAGGGAAAAACTGATTTGAGTTGGTTAAACGGAAAGAGGGTTTCGAGACGAAACTCCAGGCGCTTGAATCACCTGATTCTGATAAATGAGCGAAAAGTTATACTAGAACGAACATCAGATCAACAATCACGATCAGAAAAATCGTGGATAAATCTGAGAAAAAGAAAAATGACGAACAGATTAACGAACGAACGTTCGTTATCTGGATCTAAAAGATGAACGCGTTCGTTAAAACGAACGAACGAGCGAACGCTCGCTAATTAACTATACCGAGAAAAAAGAAAAAAACCGATCTATCTAAAAACAAAACGAAAAAAACGAAAATAAACCTGTGAAAACCAACGGTTTTCTAAAAAAACGGCGGCGGCGGTGGAGTCGACCTCGTCGGCGGCGGGCTCCGGCGGTGGCGGGGCGGCGATGGCGGTGGCTGGCGGCGACTGGGGCGGCGGGCTAGGGTTTGGGGCGGCGGCTTGGGCTGCTCGGGCCCCCGGGGCGCGCTATATAAAGGCCTCGGCCAGGAAGTCCTGGCCGGACACGGCCCGTAGGTCGGTTCGGATTTTTTTTAAAATTATTACGCGCAGAAAAACAAACAAAAGGAATACTAAACGGACTCCAAAAATCCTGAAATAAATTTTTCCCAGTTTCTAAAATCAAGCCACACAGGATGAACATTTATTTGGGGCCTAAATGCAATTTTGAAAAATGCGCATTTTCCTAAATTTAAATAAAATAGCACATAAAACCAAAATAAAGTCGTATTTGATTTTATTATTAAATCCTCAATATTTCTTTATTTTGGGAAAGTCATTTTATTCCCTCTCTCATACTTTTATAATAGAAATAATTGAAGATAAAATAAATAAAATCAAATGATCCTATTTTCAAAATTTGAGAAAACTCAAATATGAAAATAACGAAATCCCCAATTCTCTCCGAGGGTCCTTGAGTTGCGTAGAATTTCTAGGATCAACCCAAAATGAAAATAAATATGATATGCAAAGATGATCTATTATATAACATTCCAAATTGAAAATTTGGGATGTTACAAACCTACCCCCTTAAGACGAATCTCGCCCTCGAGATTCGGGTCGGCTAGAAAATAGGTGAGGATGGTCCTTCAGCAATTCTTCCTCTCGCTCCCAGGTGGCTTCATCCTCGGTGTGGTGGCTCCACTAAACTTTGCAAAACTTGATAACCTTGTTGCGGGTGACTCGGATGGCATATTCGAGAATTTTAACTGGTTTCTCCTCGTAGGTCAAATCACTGTCCAACTGAATCGCTTCCAGCGACACTATATCTCTCAATGGTATATCAGCCATCTTCGCGTGGCACTTCTTCAACTGTGAAACATGGAACACGTCGTGAACTCCTGACAATCCTTCGGGCAATTCCAACTTATAAGCTACTTCTCCCATATGCTCCAAAACCTTGTATGGTCCTACAAAACGTGGCGCTAACTTCCCTTAACTCCAAAGCGCTTAACTCCTCGAAGTGGAGATACTCGAAGATAAACTCGGTCTCCGACTTCGTAAACTGTCTCCTTGCATTTAGAATCTGCGTAGCTCTTTTGCCTGGACTGGGCTACCTTGAGCCTATCGCGAATCAATTTCACCTTCTGTTCAGACTCCTTAATCAGGTCCGGTCCAAACAATTGTCGGTCTCCAACTTCATCCCATGACAATGGTCTTCTGCACCTCCTTCCGTACAAGGCTTCGAAAGGGGCCATCTTCAAACTGGATTGATAACTGTTGTTATAAGAGAACTCTGCATATGGCAAATTGTCGTCCCAACTAGATCCATAATCTAGCGCACAAGCTCTCAGCATATCCTCCAAAATCTAATTGACTCTCTCAGTCTGTCCATCTGTCTACGGATGGAAAGTTGTACTGAACTCTAGCCTGGTACCCAAAGTCTCATGCAACTGATTCCAGAACTTTGAGGTAAATTGGGTTCCTTTATCTGATACAATGCTCCTTGGAACTCCATGCAGACATACGATCCTGGTCATGTATATCTTTGCCAACTTGGCACTAGTATATGTAGTCTTCACTGGAATGAAATGAGCTACCTTTGTCAAACGATCGAGTCATAGCCTGAACGAGTTCTGGGCAATCCTGTAATAAAATGCATGCCTAACTTATCCCACTTCCATTCGGGTATCAGCAATGGCTGTAGCAATCCCGCTGGCTTCTGATGCTCTGCCTTTACTCTCTGACATACATCACAAACTGCTACATACTCTGCAATATCCTTCTTCATTCCGGTCCACCAGAAAGTATCCTTCAAATCCAAATACATCTTGGTATTTCCTGGGTGAATCGAATATGGTGAATCATGGGCCTCTTGCAAAATCAACTTCCGGATCTCCGAATCATTAGGCACATAAACACGGTCTTCAAACCATAAGGTATCATGCTCATCCTCATGAAATCCTTTAGCTTTTCCTTTGCTCATTTTCTCCTTAATAGAAGCAATCACCTTGTCAGTCCTTTGAGCTTCTCTGATCTTATCCATCAAAGTAGACTGAATCTCCAATGCTGCTACATAGCCTCTCGGGACTATCTCCAAACATAGCTCACGAAGATTTTCGGCTATCTCCCTTGGTAAATATCCCGTCATTAGGGTGTTGACATGACTTTTACGGCTCAGCGCATCAGCTACTATGTTAGCCTTTCCGGGGTGATAATGCAATCTCATATCATAATCCTTGATGAGCTCCAACCATCTCCTTTGCCTGAGATTTAACTCCTTCTGCGTGAAAATGTACTTCAAATTCTTGTGATCCGTGTACACCTCACAATGGTTTCCAATGAGAAAATGTCTCCAAGTCTTCAATGCATGCACTATAGCTGCTAACTCCAAATCATGTGTGGCATAATTCAACTCATGCGGGTTAAGCTGTCGTGAAGCATACAAAACAACACTTCCTTCCTGCATAAGCACTGCTCCAAGTCCTCGACGTGAAGCGTCGCAATACACCTCATAATCCTTGTTCTGATCTAGCAAAATCAACACTGGTGATGTAACCAAACGTTTCTTCAACTCCTGGAAACTGGTCTCACATTCCTCGGTCCATATGAACTTGGTATCCTTCTTCAACAACTCCGTCATAGGCTTCGCAATCTTCGAGAAATTTTCAATGAATCTTCAGTAGTATCCTGCAAGTCCAAGAAAACTTCGGATCTCTCCAACTGTGGTTGGCGCTTCCCAATTTGTCACAGTGTCAACCTTTGTGGGATCTACTGCTATACCTTCTCCGGATATAACATGTCCGAGAAATCCAACTTCCTTCAACCAAAATTCACATTTGCTAAACTTGGCATATAACCAATGTTCTCTGAGTTTTCCAAGTACCAAACGCAAATGCTCCTTATGCTCCTCTTCATTTTTTGAGTAAACCAGGATATCATCAATGAACACTATGACAAACTTATCCAAAAACTCCATAAACACTTTGTTCATCATGTTCATAAAATATGTAGGTGCGTTAGTCAGACCAAATGACATAACGGTATACTCGTACAACCCATACCTGGTGGTAAAGGCCGTCTTAGGTATATCCTGTTCTCGAATCTTCAACTGATGGTATCCTGATCGCAGATCAATCTTGGAAAATACCTTACCTCCTTGCAATCGATCAAACAGATCATTGACCATCGGTAGTGGGTACTTGTTCTTGATGGTTACTTCATTCAATCCTCGATAATCAACAACCATCCTTAATGATCCATCCTTCTTCTCCACTAGAAGTATTGGCGATCCCAAGGTGAAGAACTTGGGCGGATATATCCTTTATCCAGTAACTCCTTAGTCTGCTTCTTAATCTCTTCCAAATCCTTTGCGGGAATCCTATATGGTCTCTTAGATATTGGCCCTGTGCCTGGCAAAAGCTCAATCAAAAACTCAATATCTCTATCCGGTGGCATGCCTGGCAACTCCTCTGGAAATACATCAGGAAAATCCTTCACTACTGGTACTTCCTCCTGCACAACTCCTGTTAACGAATTTACTTGAGTCATTTTAGGTACATGCCGGGATACATACTTGATCTTTCTCCCTTCTGGGGTGGTAAGCAAAATTGACTTACTGGCGCAATCGATGTTTCCTCCATACATCGACAACCAATCCATACCCAGAATTACATCCAAACCTTGTGATTCCAAAATGATTAAATCCAAGGGAAACACATGCCTACCTATACTCAATGGCACTCGAAAACATCCTTTACTAGCCATATACTCCGCTCCTGGTGAGCTTACTAACATGGGTGTTCTAAGAACCTTAGTGGGCAGGTTATACTTATCCACAAATCCACTTGATATGTATGAATGCGATGCACCAATATCGAAAAGAACGAGTGCAGTAAAAGACTTAACCAAAAACTTACCGATTACTGCATCCGGCTGCTCTTCAACCTCCTCCATGTTAACGTGGTTCACCTGTCCCCTATTGAAAGGGTTCGGCTTCTTCCCAGAGCTTCCATTGCCATTTCCATTCTGAGATTCAGGACATTCATTGGCATAATGTCCGGTCTTCTGGCACTTAAAGCAAGTGACTTGGCTCAGGTCTCTTTTGGCTGGGGTTGATGGGTTGGTATGGTTCTGGCCGTTGCTTCCTCCATTCCCATTACCACTCTCGGGGCCATTATGATTGTGCGACCTACCTCCTCCATGGGTATGCTGAAAATGTCCTCTCGGTCTAGGGGTAAAATGTGGCTTCTGTTGAGCTCCTGAATTGTACTTCCCTTGTCCATACTTTCTCTTGCGATTCTCAATCTGCTGATGCTTCCCTTCAATCATAAGAGCACGATCTACCAACTCCTGGTAGTTGTTGAAGGTTGCTACCATCAACTGCATGCTCAAGTCATCATTCAGTCCTTCCAAAAACTTCTCCTGCTTAGCTGCATCCGTAGCAACGTCATCTGGGGCATAACGTGCTAGCTTACTAAAGTCCTCCACATACTGGCCAACTGTCCGTCCTCCTTGGCGCAAGTTGCGAAACTCACGTTTCTTCATGGCCATAGCTCCTGCTGAAACATGGGCAGTACGGAAAGCCTGCTAGAACTGGTCCCTTGTGACAGTGTCGATAGGGAAAGTGGCTGTGAAATTCTCCCACCATGATGTTGTGGGTCCGTCAAGCTGATGTGCGGCAAACTTCACCTTTTCCGCATCTATGCATCCAGCCGTGGTCAACTCCCTTGCTGTCTTGCAGAGCCAATCATCTGCTACTATAGGCTCGGTGCTACTGGAAAACACCGGCGGATTCAGCCTAAGAAAACGGGCTAAGTAATCAATAGGTGGTGGTGGTGGTGGGTTGTTGTTTTTGTTCCCCTGATTCTGATTCTGGACTAGCAACTGCATCAATGTGTTCTGCTGCTGGATCAACTGAGTGAGCTCCAGTGGGAAGGTAAATCCGGGATCACATCTCGGAGGCATCTGAGGGTTTAGAAAAGATGAGATTTAAGAATAGAGAGGGGTCTAGAGAGAAAACACTACCCATATGCACATGAGGTAAAACAAACAATTCACTTCATTCAATCAATCAAACAAGGGCATACAATCAATCTAACTATCGCAAAAGTGCTCGGATTACTATATTTACATGGTGGACTACTACTACTGTTGGGGTGGTCTACTAGAAATATTCTTCGGTTGCAGACTCCATGATATCTGCTCCTGCTTCATCAACATAGTCATCATTGCTATCATCTGGATCCGAGTCGGTGTCGTCGATGATGATGTAGTCTTCCGGGCGAATCTCCTTGGGTTCTTCGTCTTCTACTGGTGTAGGGCCTCCCATAAATATTCCAATCTTCATTGTTAGGTTGGCATTCTTATCCACTAATACTTTGATTTCCTCTTCATAATCTTCACGTGTAGCCTTGAGTTCTTCCTCCAGTTCCTTGATTCTTGTCCTTGCCTTCTTCAGATCTATCATGTCGGCGCACATTTGGTTCTCCTGACGTCGAATGTGTTGGTTTAACTCCTGGATAAAAGCTGCAATTGATCTATCCTTCCTGGTGCTGATCATCTCCTAGTGCTCATCTCGGCGCCCACAAATCTGGTAAATAGTATCCTTGAGATCATTGCGGTAAACTTCTCCAATGCGTCCCATGGCGATGTGAGCTGCCATGCTCTTTCCTAGACTCCAGGTTGGTGCATCAAAGGAAAACTCTATGGGCTCAGTGACTGGCATGAACGTCCTTCCTGGAACTTGAACTTGAATCATCCAGTGCTCCTCTTCAGGTAAAGTGGCGTTGTAGGTTCCGGTGAAGCTTGATACTCCTATGTTTAGATATCTAGTGACTTTCTTCAAGTGACGTCCAAAGGGTGTATCTTCATCCGGTTGAGTGAACTTGTTCCTTGCATCCGCCATCCTAAAAGAGTAGAAAAGATGAGGAGTCAGAATGAGAAGAGTGAGTAGTGATCTAGGGCTTTAGCTTAGTGGCCGTGTCCTACAGTTAGCGTGTGCTCTGATACCATCTTGTAGTGACCAGACCTCAATGAAGGAAATATGCCCTAGAGGCAATAATAAAGTTATTATTTATTTCCTTATATCATGATAAATGTTTATTATTCATGCTAGAATTGTATTAACCCGAAACATAATACATGTGTGAATACATAGACAAACATAGTGTCACTAGTATGCCTCTACTTGACTAGCTCGTTGATCAAAGATGGTTATGTTTCCTAACCATAGACATGAGTTGTCATTTGATTAACGGGATCACATCATTAGGAGAATGATGTGATTGACTTGACCCATTTCGTTAGCTTAGCACTTGATCGTTTAGTTTGTTGTTATTGCTTTCTTCATCACTTATACATGTTCCTATGACTATGAGATTATGCAACTCCCGTTTACCGGAGGAACACTTTGTGTGCTACCAAACATCACAACGTAACTGGGTGATTATAAAGGTGCTCTATAGGTGTCTCCGAAGGTACTTGTTGGGTTGGCGTATTTCGAGATTAGGATTTGTCACTCCGATTGTCGAAGAGGTATCTCTGGGCCCTCTCGGTAATGCACATCACATAAGCCTTGCAAGCATTGCAACTAATAAGTTAGTTGCGGGATGATGTATTACGGAACGAGTAAAGAGACTTGCCGGTAACGAGATTGAACTAGATATTTAGATACCGATGATCAAATCTCGGGCAAGTAACATACCGATGACAAAGGGAACAACGTATGTTGTTATGTGGTTTGACCGATAAAAGATCTTCGTAGAATATGTAGGAGCCAATATGAGCATCCAGGTTCCGCTATTGGTTATTGACCGGAGACGTGTCTCGGTCATGTCTACATTGTTCTCGAACCCGTAGGGTCCGCACGCTTAACGTTACGATGACAGTTTCATTATGAGTTTATATATTTTGATGTACTGAAGGTTGTTCGGAGTCCCGGATGTGATCACGGACATAACGAGGAGTCTCAAAATAGTCGAGACATAAAGATTGATATATTGGATGACTATATTCGGACACAGGAATGGTTCCGGGAGTTATCAGATATAAAACGGAGTACCGGGGGTTACTGGAACCCCCCCCCCCCCGAGGGGTTAATGGGCCTCATGGGCCCAAAGTGGAGCAGAGGAGGGGCGGCCAGGGCAGGCTGCGCGCCCCCTCCCCCTCTAGTCCGAATTGGACAAGGAGGAAGGGGCGGTGCCCCCCCTTTCCTTTCTCTCCTCTCTCCCTTCCATCCCCCTCTCCTAGTTGGACAAGGAAAGGAGGGAGTCCTACTCCCGGTAGGAGTAGGACTCCTCCCTGGCGTGCCTCCTCCTGGCCGGCCGCCCCTCCCCCTTGCTCCTTTATATACGGGGGCAGGGGGCACCTCTAGACACAATAATTGATCCTTGAGATCTATTAGCCGTGTGCGGTGCCCTCCTCCACCATGATCCTCGATAATATTGTAGCGGTGCTTAGGCGAAGCCCTCCGATGGTAGAACATCAAGATCGTCACCATGTCGTCGTGCTGACGGAACTCTTCCCCGACATTCTGCTGGATCGGAGTCCGGGGATCGTCATTGAGCTAAACATGTGCTATAACTCGGAGGTGTCGTAGTTCGGTGCTTGATCGGTCGGGTCGTGAAGACGTACGACTACATCAACCGTGTTGTGCTAACGCTTCCGCTTCCGGTCTATGAGGTTATGTAGACAACACTCTCCCCTCTCGTTGCTATGCATCACCATGATCTTGCGTGTGCGTAGGAATTTTTTTGAAATTACTATGTTCCCCAACAGTGGCATCCGAACCTAGGTTTTATGCGTTGATGTTGTGCACGAGTAGAACACAAGTGAGTTGTGGGCGATATAAGTCATACTGCTTACCAGCATGTCATAATTTGGTTCGGTGGTATTGTTGGATAAAGCGGCCCGGGCCGACATTACGCTTACGCGAGACTGGTTCTACCGACGTGCTTTGCACACAGGTGGCTGGCGGGTGTCAGTTTCTCCAACTTTAGTTGAACCAAGTGTGGCTACGCCCGATCCTTGCGAAGGTTAAAACAACACCAACTTGACAAACTATCATTGTGGTTTTGATGCGTAGGTAAGAACGGTTCTTGCTAAGCCCGTAGCAGTCATGTAAAACTTGCGACAACAAAGTAGAGGACGTCTAACTTGTTTTTGCAGGGCATGTTGTGATGTGATATGGTCAAGACATGATGCTAAATTTTATTGTATGAGATGATCATGTTTTGTAACCGAGTTATCGACAACTGGCAGGAGCCATATGGTTGTTGCTTTATTGTATGCAATGCAATTGCGCTGTAATGCTTTACTTTATCACTAAGCGGTAGCGATAGTCGTGGAAGCATAAGATTGGCGAGACGACAACGATGCTACGATGGTGA
Organism: Triticum aestivum; assembly: GCF_018294505.1. NCBI lineage: Eukaryota > Viridiplantae > Streptophyta > Magnoliopsida > Poales > Poaceae > Triticum > Triticum aestivum. The sequence continues at coordinate 221,394,829 of NC_057800.1, read as the reverse complement.
TCAAGGTGTCACACCGGTGATGATGGTGATCATGACGGTGCTTCGAAGATGGAGATCACAAGCACAAGATGATGATGGCCATATCATATCACTTATATTGATTGCATGTGATGTTTATCTTTTATGCATCTTATCTTGCTTTGATTGACGGTAGCATTATAAGATGATCCCTCACTAAATTATCAAAGTATAAGTGTTCTCCCTGAGTATGCACCATTGCGAAAGTTCTTCATGCTGAGACACCACGTGATGATCGGGTGTGATAGGCTCTACGTTCAAATATAACAGGTGCAAAACAGTTGCACACGCGGAATACTCAGGTTTAACTTGACGAGCCTAGCATATAATAGATATGGCCTCGGAACACGGAGACCGAAAGGTCGAGCATGAATCATATAGTAGATATGATCAACATATTTATGTTCACCATTGATACTACTCCATCTCACGTGATGATCGGACATGGTTTAGTTGATTTGGATCACGTGATCACTTAGAGGATTAGAGGGATATCTTTCTAAGTGGGAGTTCTTAAGTAATATGATTAATTGAACTTAAATTTATCATGAACTTAGTACCTGATAGTATCTTGCTTGTCTATGTTTGATTGTAGATAGATGGCTCATGCTGTTGTTCCGTTGAATTTTAATGCGTTCCTTGAGAAAGCAAAGTTGAAAGATGATGGTAGCAATTACACAGACTGGGTCCGTAACTTGAGGATTATCCTCATTGCTGCACAGAAGAATTACGTCCTGGAAGCACCGCTAAGTGCCAAGCCTGCTGCAGGAGCAACACCAGATGTTATGAATGTCTGGCAGAGCAAAGCTGATGACTACTTGATAGTTCAGTGTGCCATGCTTTGCGGCTTAGAACCGGGTCTTCAATGACGTTTTGAACATCATGGAGCATATGAGATGTTCCAGGAGTTGAAGTTAATATTTCAAGCAAATGCTCGGATTGAGAGATATGAAGTCTCCAATAAGTTTTATAGCTACAAGATGGAGGAGAATAGTTCTGTCAGTGAACATATACTCGAAATGTCTGGGTATCATAATCACTTGACTCAACTGGGGGTTAATCTTCCTATTGATGGTGTCATTGACAGAGTTCTTCAATCACTACCATCAAGCTACAAAAGCTTCATGATGAACTATAATATGCAAGGGATGAATAAGACTATTCCTGAGCTCTTCGCAATGCTAAAAGCCGCGGAGGTAGAAATCAAGAAGGAGCATCAAGTGTTGATGGTCAATAAGACCACCAATTTCAAGAAAAAGGGCAAAGGGAAGAAGAAAGGGAACTTCAAGAAGAACAGCAAACAAGTTGCTACTTAGGAGAAGAAACCCAAGTCTGGAGCTAAGCCTGAGACTGAGTGCTTCTACTGCAAGCAGACTGGTCACTAGAAGCGGAACTGGCCCAAGTATTTGGCGGATAAGAAAGATGGCAAAGTGAACAAAGGTATATGTGATATACATGTTATTGATGTGTACCTCACTAATGCTCGCAGTAGCACCTGGGTATTTGATACTGGTTCTGTTGCTAACATTTGCAACTCGAAACAGGGGCTACGGATTAAGCGGAGATTGGCTAAGGACGAGGTGACGATGCGCGTGGGAAATGGTTCCAAAGTCGATGTGATTGCGGTCGGCACGCTACCTCTACATCTACCTTCAGGATTAGTATTAGACCTAAATAATTGTTATTTGGTGCCAGCGTTGAGCATGAACATTATATTTGGATCTTGTTTGATGCGAGACGGTTATTCATTTAAATCGGAGAATAATGGTTGTTCTATTTATATGAGTAATATCTTTTATGGTCATGCACCCTTGAAGAGTGGTCTATTTTTGATGAATCTCGATAGTAGTGATACACATATTCATAATGTTGAAATCAAAAGATGCAGAGTTGATAATGATAGTGCAACTTATTTGTGGCACTACCGTTTAGGTCATATCGGTGTAAAGCGCATGAAGAAACTCCATACTGATGGACTTTTGGAACCACTTGATTATGAATCACTTGGTACTTGCAAACTGTGCCTCATGGGTAAGATGACTAAAACGCCGTTCTCCGGTACTATGGAGAGAGCAACGGATTTGTTGGAAATCATACATACAGATGTATGTGGTCCAATGAATGTTGAGGCTCGTGGCGGATATCGTTATTTTCTCACCTTCACAGATGATTTAAGCAGATATGGGTATATCTACTTAATGAAACATAAGTCTGAAACATTTGAAAAGTTCAAAGAATTTCAGAGTGAAGTTGAAAATCATCGTAGCAAGAAAATAAAGTTTCTACGATCTGATCGTGGAGGAGAATATTTGAGTTACGAGTTTTGTCTACATTTGAAACAATGCGGAATAGTTTCGCAACTCACGCCACCCGGAACACCACAGCGTAATGGTCTGTCCGAATGTCGTAATCGTACTTTATTAGATATGGTGCGATCTATAATGTCTCTTACTGATTTACCGTTATCGTTTTGGGGTTATGCTTTAGAGACGGCTGCATTCACGTTAAATAGGACACCATCGAAATCCATTGAGACGACGCCTTATGAACTGTGGTTTGGCAAGAAACCAAAGTTGTCGTTTCTGCAAGTTTGGGGCTGCGATGCTTATGTGAAAAATCTTCAACCTGATAAGCTCGAATCCAAATCGGAGAAATGTGTCTTCATAGGATACCCAAAGGAGACTGTTGGGTACGCCCTCTATCATAGATCCGAAGGCAAGACTTTTGTTGCTAAATTCGGAGTTTTTCTAGAGAAGGAGTTTCTCTCGAAAGAAGTGAGTGGGAGAAAAGTAGAACTTGATGAGGTAACTATACCTGCTCCCTTATTAGAAAGTAGTACATCACAGAAACCGGTTTCTGTGACCCCTACACCAATTAGTGAGGAAGCTAATGATAATGATCATGAAACTTCAGATCAAGTTACTACCGAACCTCGTAGATCAAGCAGAGTAAGATCCGCACCAGAGTGGTATAGTAGTCCTGTGCTGGAAGTCATGCTACTAGATCATGATGAACCTACGAACTATGAAGAAGCGATGGTGAGCCCAGATTCCGCAAAATGGCTAGAAGCCATGAAATCTGAAATGGGATCCATGTATGAGAACAAAGTGTGGACTTTGGTTGACTTGCCCGTTGATCGGCAAGCAATTGAGAATAAATGGATCTTCAAGAAGAAGACTGACGCTGACGGTAATGTTACTGTCTATAAAGCTCGACTTGTTGCAAAAGGTTTTCGACAAGTTCAAGGGATTGACTACGATGAGACCTTCTCACCCGTAGCGATGCTTAAGTCTGTCTGAATCATGTTAGCAAATGCTGCATTTTATGATTATGAAATTTGGCAAATGGATGTCAAAACTGCATTCCTGAATGGATTTCTGGAAGAAGAGTTGTATATGATGCAACCAGAAGGTTTTGTCGATCCAAAGGGAGCTAACAAAGTGTGCAAGCTCCAGCGATCCATTTATGGACTGGTGCAAGCCTCTCGGAGTTGGAATAAATGCTTTGATAGTGTGATAAAAGCATTTGGTTTTGTACAGACTTTTGGAGAAGCCTGTATTTGCAAGAAAGTGAGTGGGAGCTCTGTAGCATTTCTGATGTTATATGTGGATGACATATTATTGATTGGAAATGATATAGAATTTCTGGATAGCATAAAGGGATACTTGAATAAGAGTTTTTCAATGAAAGACCTCGGTCAAGCTGCTTACATATTGGGCATTAAGATCTATAGAGATAGATCAAGACGCTTAATTGGACTTTCACAAAGCACATACCTTGACAAGCTTTTGAAGAAGTTCAAAATGGATCAAGCAAAGAAATGATTCTTGCATGTGTTACAAGGTGTGAAGTTGAGTAAGACTCAATGTCCGACCACCGCAGAAGATGGAGAGAAAATGAAAGATGTTCCCTATGCTTCAGCCATAGGCTCTATCATGTATGCAATGATGTGTACCAGACCTGATGTATGCCTTGCTATAAGTCTAGCAGGGAGGTACCAAAGTAATCCAGGAGTGGATCACTGGACAGCGGTCAAGAACATCCTGAAATACCTGAAAAGGACTAAGGATATGTTTCTCGTATATGGAGGTGACAAAGAGCTCATCGTAAATGGTTACATTGATGCAAGCTTTGACACTGATCCGGACGATTCTAAATGGCAATCCGGATACGTGTTTTTACTGAACAGTGGAGCTGTCTGTTGGTGCAGTTCTAAACAAAGCATCATGGCGGGATCTACATGTGAAGCAGAGTACATAGCTGCTTTGGAAGCAGCAAATGAAGGAGTCTGGATGAAGGAGTTCATATCCGATCTAGGTGTCATACCTAGTGCATCGGGTCCAATGAAAATATTTTGTGACAATACTAGTGCAATTGCCTTGGGAAAGGAATCCAGATTTCACAAGAGAACCAAGCACATCAAGAGACGCTTTCAATTCCATTCAGGATTTAGTCCAAGTGGGAGACATAGAAATTTGCAAGATACATACGGATCTGAATGTTGCAGACCCGTTGACTAAGCCTCTTCCACGAGCAAAACATGATCAGCACCAAGGCTCCATGGGTGTTAGAATCATTACTGTGTAATCTAGATTATTGACTCTAGTGCAAGTGGGAGACTGAAGGAAATATGCCCTAGAGGCAATAATAAAGTTATTATTTATTTCCTTATATCATGATAAATGTTTGTTATTCATGCTAGAATTGTATTAACCGGAAACATAATACATGTGTGAATACATAGACAAACATAGTGTCACTAGTATGCCTCTACTTGACTAGCTCGTTGATCAAAGATGGTTATGTTTCCTAACCATAGACATGAGTTGTCATTTGATTAACGGGATCACATCATTAGGAGAATGATGTGATTGACTTGACCCATTTCGTTAGCTTAACACTTGATCGTTTAGTTTGTTGCTATTGCTTTATTCATGACTTATACATGTTACTATGACTATGAGATTATGCAACTCCCGTTTACTGGAGGAACACTTTGTGTGCTACCAAACATCACAACGTAACTGGGTGATTATAAAGGTGCTCTACAGGTGTCTCCGAAGGTACTTGTTGGGTTGGCGTATTTCGAGATTAGGATTTGTCACTCCGATTGTCAGAGAGGTATCTCTGGGCCCTCTCGGGAATGCACATCACATAAGCCTTGCAAGCATTACAACTAATAAGGTAGTTGCGGGATGATGTATTATGGAACGAGTAAAGAGACTTGCCGGTAACGAGATTGAACAAGATATTGAGATACCGACGATCAAATCTCGGGCAAGTAACATACCGATGACAAAGGGAACAACGTATGTTGTTATGCGGTCTGACCGATAAAAGATCTTTGTAGAATATGTAGGAGCCAATATGAGCATCCAGGTTCCGCTATTGGTTATTGACCGGAGACGTGTCTCGGTCATGTCTACATTGTTCTCGAACCTGTAGGGTCTGCACGCTTAACGTTACGATGACAGTTTCATTATGAGTTTATATATTTTGATGTACCGAAGGTTGTTTGGAGTCCCGGATGTGATCACGGACATAACGAGGAGTTTCGAAATAGTCGAGACATAAAGATTGATATATTGGACGACTATATTCGGACACAAGAATGGCTCCGGGAGTTATCGGATATAAAATGGAGTATTGGGGGTTATCGGAACCCCCCCGGGGGGATAATGGGCCTCATGGGCCCAAAGTGGAGCAGAGGAGGGGCGGCTAGGGCAGGCTGCGCGCCTCCTCTCCCTCTAGTCCAAATTGGACAAGGAGGGAGGGGCGGCGCCCCCCCCCCTTTCCTTTCTCTCCTCTCTCCCTTCCTTCCCCCTCTCCTAGTTGGACAAGGAAAGGAGGGAGTCCTACTCCCGGTAGGAGTAGGACTCCTCCCCGGCGTGCCTCCTCCTGGCCGTCCGCCCCTCCCCCTTGCTCCTTTATATACGGGGGCAGGGGGCACCTCTAGACACAACAATTGATCCTTGAGATCTATTAGCCATGTGCGGTGCCCTCCTCCACCATAATCCTCGATAATATTGTAGCGGTGCTTAGGCGAAGCCCTGCGATGGTAGAACATCAAGATCGTCACCACGCCATCGTGCTGACGGAACTCTTCCCTGACATTCTGCTGGATCAGAGTCCGGGGATCGTCATTGAGTTGAACGTGTGCTAGAACTCAGAGTTGCCAAAGTTTCGGTGCTTGATTGGTCGGGCCGTGAAGATGTACGACTACATCAACCGCGGTGTGCTAACACTTTCGCTTCCGGTCTACGAGGGTACGTAGACAACACTCTCCCCTCTCGTTGCTATGCATCACCATGATCTTGCGTGTGCGTAGGAATTTTTTTGAAATTACTGCGTTCCCCAACACTCAAACTGTCCAATCTCTGTGCGCTGGTGTCATCCCTGGATCAGTAATGCTGACACCACACAGTACTTGAAGGATTTATAACAGAGTAGCAATCACACACTTATTACATCGAGTGTCTCAAAAGAGAACTTATTACAATAAATATGGCTTAAGGCCATCTAATAACGATAACAGCGGAAGGCTTGGAAGATAAGTGAGTCCATCAACTCCAACGGCATCATTGAGTATAGAACCACGACCTAAAGGCACCTTACTCATCATCTGAAAAGTCTGCAACATGAACGTTGCAGCCCGAAATGGGTCAGCACATGGATTATGTTGGCAATGTAACACATAGAGAGCAATGAAGGAATAAGACTATACTACATGCATATTTGGCTGGTGGAAAGCTCTATGGTTACATTTTTGAGTAATGCCGATTTTTCCCTACTGCAAAGGAATACATTTTATTTAACTATCATGGTGGTTGTTAAACATTGAGAGTGTAGACACCCTCTCAATCCCAATTAAACATCATCGTTAAAAACCCAACAAATTAATTAGAGTAACATGATGAGATTCACATGATAATCCAAGTACTAGATACTCAAGATGTCCATAACCAGGGACACGGCTAACCATGATTAGTTTATACACTCTGCAGAGGTTTGTGCACTTTTCCCCACAAGACTCGATCTCCTCCGTTGGGATTCTCGCACTACATGGCGTTTGAGAAACGGATGACCGAGACATAGTCTTTCAGAAGCGCTAGCACCTTACGATCGGGTAGACCGTTACACCTACTTTCCCCTACATCTACTAGTCTACCACTGTAAGAGTTCGCACAACTTAGTCAACTATGCTAGAGCCCATAGTAGCTTGTGGCTGCACACGGAAGTTTCTAGCATGAATAATCTCATGATCCCTTTGAGCCTGGGTGGCGGTCCAAAAGAAAAACTGGCAATCGCTGGAATACCCAGGTGCCTCAATCCACCCAGATGTGTATTTAAGTTGCCACCTTAGATAAACCATTAATTTAACAAACTCACATCTGTCATGGATACACTCACCCAATCCACGTCTACTAGCATAGCATGGCATAATAAGCAAACATAGAAGTAACTCCCAAAGGTTTGATAATAACACAGGTAATAGGTACTACCTCATCTACTTCCCAAAACCCACAATTTAATTAGATCCTAATCATGCAATATGTGAGGATTGATCTAATGCAATATAAACTGGGTAATAGGAAGTATGATCAAAGTGTTACTTGCCTTGCTGATGATCCGCAAAACCTAGCGATTCGAAGTAGCAAGTGGCGCACTCCGGGTACTCTATCGCAAACAAACAAGCATACAATAAGTACTCAACTAATGCACAGGTAAAACTCAAATAAGAGATCTAACCAGAAAGTTCAACTTAAGAACTCCGGTTGGCAAAAAGAATCAAATCGAACGAAACAACGAAAGACAAACGGCAAAAGAAACAAGCTTCGTTTACTATTCTGGATCTAGGTCAAATTTTACAGAGGCAAAAACTGGTTTGAGTTGGTTAAACGGAAAGAGGGTTTCGAGACGAAACTCCACGCGCTTGAATCGCCTAATTCCGATAAACGAGCGAAAAGTTATACTAGAATGAACATCGGATCAGAAATCGCGATCAGAAAAATCGCGGATAAATCTGAGAAAAAGAAAAACAAGGAACAGATTAACGAACGAACGCTCGTTATCTGGATCTAAATGATGAACACGTTCATTAAAACGAACGAACGAGCGAACGCTCGCTAATTAACTAAACCGATAAAAAAGAAAAAAACCGATCTATCTAAAAAACAAAACTAAAAAATGAAAATAAACCGGTGAAAACCAACAGTTTTCTAAAAAAACGGCGGCGGCGGCGGAGTCGACCTCGTCGGCGGCGGGCTGCGGTGGTGGCGGGGCGGCAGCAGGCGGCGGCGGTGGCTGGCGGTGGCTGGCGGTGGCTGGGGCGGCGGGCTAGGGTTTTGGGCGGCGGCTTGGGCTTCTCGGGCCCCCGGGGCGCGCTATATAAAGGCCTCGGCCAGGGAGTCCTGGCCGGACACGGCCCGTAGGTTGGTTCGGACTTTTTTTTAAAATATTATGCGCAGAAAAACAAACAAAAGGAATACTAAACGGACTTGAAAAATCCCGAAATAAATTTTCCCCGGCTTCTGAAATCAAGCCGCAGAGGATGAACATTTATTTGGGGCCTAAATGCAATTTTGAAAAACGCGCATTTTTCCTAAATTCAAATAAAATAGCAAATAAAACCAAAATAAAATCTTATTTGATTTTATTATTAAATCCTCGGTATTTCTTTTTTTTGGGGGGAAAGTCATTGTATTACCTCTCTCATACTTTTATAATAGAAATAATTGAAGATAAAATAAATAAAATCAAATGATCCTATTTTCAAAATTTGAGAAAACTCAAATATGAAAATAACGAAATCCCCAACTCTCTCCGAGGGTCCTTGAGTTCCGTAGAATTTCTAGGATCAACCCAAAATGCAAATAAATATGATATGCAAAGATGATCTATTGTATAACATTCCAAATTGAAAATTTGGGATGTTATAGTTCAATTTCTATATCATTATCATTACTAGGTTGAGCATCATCATGAACATTATCATTAACATTACCACTAGTTTAAGGTTCATTACTAGATTGAGTTTCTGCATCAGAAATAGAAATATTATTTGGATTCTCAAGTGTTTCAACAATAGGATCACTAGAAGCATGCAAAGTCCTATCATTTTTCTTTTTCTTCTTTTTAGACGAACTAGGTGCATCTATATTATTTCTCTCAGAATCTTGCTCAATTCTCTTAGGGTGGCCTTCAGGATACAAAGGTTCCTGAGTCATTCTACCAGTTCTAGTAGCCACTCTAACAGCATTATCATTATCTTTACTATTCAATTCATTGAGCAAATCATTTTGAGATTTAAGTACTTGTTCTACTTGAGTGGTAACCATAGAAGCATGTTTACTAATAAGTTTAAGTTCACCTTTGACATTAGCCATATAATCACCCAAGTGTTCAAGCATATTTGAATTGTATTTCAATTGTCTACCAAAGTAAGCATTAAAGTCTTCTTGCTTGGCCATAATCAAACTCATCTAAGCATGGGCTAGCAAATTTAGTAAATGGGATTTCAGCTTTATCATATCTGTAGAGAGAATTTACCTTTACTACCTGTGTTGGGTTATCAAGACCATGAGTTTATTCAATAGGTAATGGATTAAGATTATATGTTTCTTCAATAGGCGGTAAATTAAGATCATGTATTTCTTCAATAGGAGGTAAATTCTTAACATCTTCAGCTTTAATACCTTTTTCTTTCATAGATTTCTTTGCCTCTTGCATATCTTTAGGACTGAGAAATAGAATACCCCTCTTCTTCGGAGTTGGTTTAGGAATAGGCTCAGGAATTGGCTCCGGAGGTGTCCAATTATTTTCATTTGTCAACATATTATTCAATAGAATTTCAGCTTCATCCGGTGTTCTTTCCCTGAAAACAAAACCAGCACAACTATCCAGGTAATCTCCGGAGGCATCGGTTACTCCATTATAAAAGATATCAAGTATTTCATTTTTCTTAAGAGGATGATCAGGCAAAGTATTAAGTAATTGGAGAAGCCTCCCCCAAGCTTGTGGGAGACACTCTTCTTCAATTTGCACAAAATTATATATATCCCTTAAAGCAACTTGTTTCTTATGAGCAGGGAAATATTTAGCAGAGAAGTAATAAATCATATCCTGGGGACTACGCACACAACCAGGATCAAGAGAATTAAACTATATCTTAGCATCACCCTTTAATGAGAACGTAAATATTTTAAGGATGTAAAAGTAACAAGTTCTCCCATCTTTAGTGAACAGGGTGGATATATCATTCAATTTAGTAAGATGTGCCACAATAGTTTCAGATTCATTACCATGAAAAGGATCAGATTCAACCAAAGTAATTATATCAAGATCAACAGAGAATTCATAATCCTTATCAGTAACAAAGATAGGTGAAGTAGCAAAAGCAGGGTCAGGTTTCATTCTAGCATTTAGAGATTGCTTACTCCATTTAGCTAATTGCCTTTTGAGTTCATTTCTATTTTTGCAAGCTAAAATAGCTAAAGAAGCTTCTTGATCAAAAACATAACCCTTAGGAATAACAAGTGATTCTTCATCATCACTTTCATCAGTATCATCAGATTCAATATTTTCAATTTCTCTAGCTCTAGCAAGTTGTTCATCAAGAAATTTACCAAGTGGCACAGTAGTATCAAGCATAGAAGTAGTTTCATCATAAGTATCATGCATAGCAGAAGTGGCATCATCAATAACATGTGACATATCAGAACGAATAGCAGAAGCATGTGTAGGTGTCGCAAGCTTACTCAAAACAGAACGTGAATCAAGTGCAGAGCTAGATGGCAGTTCCTTACCTCCCCTCGTAGTTGAGGGATAAATCTTGGTTCTTGAATCTTTCAAGTTCTTCATAATGATAAGCAGATATAAATCTGAAGTGACTCAAAGAATAGAGCTATGCTCCCCGACAACGGCGCCAGGAAATAGTCTTGATAACCCACAAGTATAGGGGATCGCAACAGTTTTGAGGGTAAAGTATTCAACCCAAATTTATTGATTTGACACAAGGGGAGCCAAAGAATACTCTCAAGTATTAGCAGCTGAGTTGTCAATTCAACCACACCTGGAAACTTAGTATCTGCAGCAAAGTATTTAGTAGCAAAGTAATATGATAGTAGTGGTAATGGTAGCAAAAGGTAACAGTAGTAAAAGTAATGTTTTTGGTATTTTGTAGTGATGATAGCAATAGCAACGGGAAAGTAAATAAGTGAAGAACAATATATGGAAAGCTCGTAGGCAATGGATCGATGATGAAGAATTATGTCGGATGCGGTTCATCATGTAACAGTCATAACCTAGGGTGACACAGAACTAGCTCCAGTTCGTCAATGTAATGTAGGCATGTATTCCAAATATAGTCATACGTGCTTATGGAAAAGAACTTGCATGACATCTTTTGTCCTACCTTCCCGTGGCAGCGGGGTCCATACGGAAACTAAGGGATATTAAGGCCTCCTTTTAATAGAGAACCGAAACAAAGCATTAACACATAGTGAATACATGAACTCCTCAAACTACGGTCATCATCGGTAAGTATCCCGATTATTGTCACTTCGGGGTTGACGGATCATAACACATAATAGGTGACTATAGACTTGCAAGATAGGATCAAGAACACACATATATTGATGAAAACATAATAGGTTCAGATCTGAAATCATGGCTCTCGGGCCCTAGCGACAAGCATTAAGCATAGCAAAGTCATAGCAACATCAATCTCAGAACATAGTGGATACTAGGGATCAAACCCTAACAAAACTAACTCGATTACATGATAGATCCCATCCAACCCATCACCGTCCAGCAAGCCTACGATGGAATTACTCACGCACGGCGGTGAGCATCATGAAATGGGTGATGGAGGATGGTTGATGATGACGATGGCGACGGATTCCCCTTTCCGGACCCCGAACGGACTCGAGATCAGCCCTCCCGGGAGGTTTTAGGGCTTGGTTGGCGGCTCCATATCGTAAAATGCGACGATTTCTTCTCTCTGATGTTTTCTCCCCGAAACATAATATATGGAGTTGGAGTTGGAGTCGGAGAGGGAATAGGGGGCCCACAAGGTAGGGGGCGCGCCCCCACCCTCGTGGACAGGTGGTGGGCCCCCTGGCCTTCATCTTTTGCAGGTATTTTTCATATTTTCTGAAAAGTCGCTCCGTGAAGTTTCAGGTCATTCCGAGAACGTTTGTTTCTGCACATAAATAACACCATGGTAATTTTGCTAAAAACAGCGTCAGTCCGGGTTAGTTCCATTCAAATCATGCAAGTTAGAGTCCAAAACAAGGGCAAAAGTGTTTGGAAAAGTAGATAGGACGGAGATGTATCAAAAAGCAACACGATCGAAGAGGCAAGGCCTCCTGCCTGGGACCTCCTAACTACTCCTGGTCTTCGGCGGTCTCCATGTTGTAGTAAGCACCGACAGTGCCATCTGGCTCATGGGCTCCGACATCTGGTTGCATCAACCGGAAAGAAGAAGAAAGGGGGAAAAGGGGGTAGCAAAGCAACCGTGAGTACTCATCCAAAGTACTCGCAAGCATTAAATCTATACTAAGTATGCATTGGTATCAAATGGAAGGGTTGTATCTGTGGACTGAACTACAGAATGCCAGAATAGAGGGGAAAGGCCTAGCCTATCGAAGACTAGCAACTTCAAGCAGCTCCAAGCATCTTGCAGCATGTAGAAGAGTAAAGAATAGCAGTTTATATTTAACAAGCATGTTGTAACATTAATGCCCAGAGATCCTTCCTCGACTCCCTGCGAGAAAGCAATCCCAGAGCCACATATCTCAAGTATCCATTTCTAGTTGTAAAAGATGAGGATATAAGTCTGAATGTCCATTACCATGGACATGGCTATTAATAGATAATCTTCCCTGCAGGGGTGCACCACGTTTTTCAACACGCTTGATTACTCTGGTCGAACACACTTTTCTGGGTCAATGCCCAGCCTCGGAAGATCAACACGTCCTAGCCCTACCTTGGCTCAGCAGAGAGGTCCCCGCCGGTCTACATCCTAAGCACTCCGGGGTCTGGGCCCATCACCCATTGCACTCCAGGTCGTTGCGACCAAGGAGGACCAGGCTCCACCTCTGGGGTGCCGGCCCAGCCATGCCACAATGTTGAACTAGACGTCTGACAAAGCTTCGGCTGATACTACGTCGTCGAGGCCCATAACTATTCTCGCATGGTGGTTAGTGCGTAAAGGCCAAAGGCCAACTCAGAACAAACACCCAAACTATAGTGTATTATTATCTTGTGGAGACGAGCAGAGACTCATGATCGATGTGACCCCGTCACCCCGTCTCATGGACTTACGGCAAGGGCCCAAAATGCCCGGCCATGCCATGTAATTATCTTGTGGGTGCTCTCCGGGCCCGCCTGACTTTCACCAAGGTCTCAAGTAAAGTCAAAGTAACCGTGTGTCTAAACATCAAGGAGGAAAACCCGAGGAATCACCCTCGGCGAATTCCACTCGATGTAATCATCAAGGTGAACGTAAGAGGAACAACCCTCAAGGTTCACACTTGAGGGGTTGCATGACAGAGTCATATCAGGAGTGGTCAAGGAGGAATCGCCCTCGATGACCACGACCGAATAGCTACACTACAGAGATCTCATAAGGAGTGATGTATGAGGTTCAACCCTCGGCACTCGATGGTAACTCTGCAGAGTCGAGCAACAAAAGGGGCGTGATGTGATGTGAGGTGTCGAGTTCTGTTTGTCGATCATGTTGATCGAGTCATCGATGATGAAGCAGGGGCAACAAGGACAAGGTGGGGGTCACTAATGGGTCACTCGCCAACCTATACTAAGCAGTTTAGGATAAGCAGGTAAGGTACAACAACAAGTACAAAAGTAGGCTATGCATCAGAATAGGAGCAAACAATAACAGTAGGAAAATCTAATGCAAGCATGAGAAAATGGAATAGGCGATATCAGGATGATCAAAGGGGGGACTTGCCTGGAAGCTCCGCTGAAAGGGAAGAAGGGGTCGTCCTCGACGTAGTCGATCACAATGGCATCGACAGTGGTCTCGAGGTCGATCGGAGAGAAGAGGGGGAAGAAAACAGTAAATACAAGCAAACAGATGCAATACTATGAATGACCTGACGAAACATGGCGCTAGATGTGTCCTAACGCGGTACTACACGGTACCGGCGAAGGGGGTAGCATCCGGGAATGTTTTCCCGAAGTCTGGCATTTTCGCACAGATGAAATGGAGGGGAAAGGTTGCATGTTCACTATGCTAGGGGCGTGTGACAGATGAACGAACTGCGTATTCGGATTCGTCTTGTCGTTCTGAGCAACTTCCATGTATAAAACTTTTTCATCTGAGCTACGGTTTATTTTATATGAATTTTTCAAAGATTAAACAATATTCTGAAATTATTATTAATTCGAAAAAAGTGAAATTGCTATGTGCACCCAACAGAATGCACACAGTAGGGCCACCAGAGGTTGACAGTGGGCCCAGTTGACCAGGTCTACTGTTGACTGGCCAACAGCTATGGGCCCCCTGTCATTGACTTCTAACTAATTAACTAACTAAACTAATTAAGCTAATTAGGTTTAGTTTAATTAAACAAGATTGGTTAAGTAAATTAATTAACTAATCTATTTATTTATTTTTAATATATTTTTAACTAACAGGAGACGTGGGGCCCCTTGGTCAGTGGCCCAGGGGGTCAAAACAGGCGGCGGTGTAGCGGGCGCAGGGGCAAGGGCGCCCGCCCGAACGAGGCACGGGCGTGAGGTGCGCCGTGGACGGGCCGGGGCTGGGCCGGTGAGATGGAGCGGGGCGGCATGACACACACGATGGAGCATGAGCCTCCGGCGTCGGTGCGGGGCGTGCGTGGGGCTGCGGGTTAGCGGCGGACGGTAACAGTGCAGGGCAAGCGGGCTAGAGGCGCGGTGGGAGGCGAGCGGGAGGTAGGCACGGCCAGCGCCGGGGTGGGGTCGGCCACGAGCGAGCGGGGCCTGGCCAGGGCAAGCGCGGCCAGGCGATGGCTGCAGCGAACAGCATCACTGCAGCAGCAACAGCGGCAACAGGAGGCGATCGAGAGCAGCACGCGGGCGGCCGATAGGCGGCGGGCACGCGCGCGTGGCCGGGTGCGTCCGGCAGGTGCAGCTGGCGCACGGGCTCGGGCGAGCGTGGGCGCGGTGACGAGCATTGGTGCGGGGGTGTGGGCGTGTGCAGGGGAGCGCGTCCAGAGGGGTGCGGGCGTGGGGCTAGTAGGCATCTATGACGGAAAAGAAGAAGAACAGAGGGGGGTTTGACGGGTGGCTCACCGAGCGGCACATGGTGGCCGTCGACAGTTTAGTAGCGGCAGAGCTCGATGCAGACAGGGGGGGTTCGCCAGTGGCCGACGTGGAAGCAAGCTCGAAGCCGAAGAAAGAGGCCTCCTCGGCTCCTGCTGTTGGGCGAGAGGACGAGGCCGAGGCCCACGCAACAGCTGCACACCCTAGCACAGCGCGGGGTGGCGCCGGAGCGCACGAACGGCAGCGGGCGGTGTCAGGAGGCGTTTGGCGCGGCAGATCTCGAAGAGGGAGTGAGAGGAGGAGTGGGGGAGCCAGGGGCAAGTGGATACAGTAGACGAGGGGAGCGAGGCGCTGCGGGGTGGGACGTGGCCTTATCCCCTCCGAGGAGTCGCCTTCGAGACGGTCCGGCGGGGGTGAGCCCTGTAGCGGCTCGGGTCGCAGGAACAGAGAGGAGGGAGGCGATCGAGGGAGGTGGGCTGCTGGGGCAGGTGGGCCGGTTATGGCCAGCCCAAAGGGGGGTTAGGGGCCGGATGGCCTAGTTGGCCTGGGGTTTTCCTTTTAACTTTTTATATTATTGTTTTATTTAGATTAGGGCATCAAACCACTTTGCAAAAAGTTGGTTCACCATGAACATTAACAAATGAAATTTTGCCACATGATGAACATTTTATTTTAGACATTTGAAAACTTTTATTTTTGACGTTTATTTGAATTTGAATTTGAAATATGATTTGGATCAAGCGAGGATTAGCAACAGTAATGTGATGACATGGCACCATTAGTGGGGGATTAGTGTAGCTTAATTATCCGGGCGTCACACTGAACTACCATCTTTTTCCTCTATTTCTTATCTATTCTTTTTCTATTTTCCTTTTTTCCCTTTTTCCTTTTTGTTTTTTCCTTTTTTTGTTCTTCCTAGTTTGATGTTTTTGCTTGAAATTTGTGAAAAAGATTCTTAAAAATTGATGAACCTTTTTCAAATTCGATGAACTCTTTTCCAAATCCAATGAACTTTTTTCAAATCCTATGAACTTTTTTCCAAATCCGATGAACTTTTATCCAAATCCAATGAACTTTTTCAAATTCGATGAACTCTTCTCCAAATCCGATGAACTTTTTTCAAATCCGGTGAACTTTTTCAAATCCAACGAACTTTTTTCGAATTCGATGAACTTTTCTTGAAAAATTATTAGCTTTTTTTTTTGAATTTCAATGAATGTTTTTCAAATTCGATGAACGTTTTTCAAATTCGATGAATTTTTTTCAAATTTGATGAACTATTGTCAAGTTTGATAACATTAAATGAAAATCCATTAACTTTTTTTCAAAAACATTTTTTTTCAAATTTCACCCTTTTTTGAAAACAAATGAACTTTTTTCAGGTTTGTGTAATTTTCTTCCAAAATGAAGAACAATTTTCAAAATCCATGAACTATTTCATTGTCACGATCGTTTTCCAAAAAAACCTATGAAATAGAATAACGCAGCGACATTATTGATTATGCCTTTGCCGCTATTAGTAATCACCACTTGCATGATAGGTCAAGTGGCTAGTGGACTTGTGCTTGAGCTGGAAGGTTGTGTCTTCGGGACCTGGATATATCTTTTTCCGATTATTTGCGAGCTTTTGTGTTCGCTGCTGAGCTCGGTTCATGGGCTGACCCAACTGGACGCCATAGCGAGCGCTAGGGAGAGGTTCGGGTGCCTGAAGCGCCCGATAGGAGCTCACGCCCCTGCGTGCCTGCTCTAGCCAGATGTGCCTTTTTTTGAAAAACTCGGGCCACCTCGTGGTGGCGGGCCACACGTGCCTACGGGCCAGCACGTTTAGCCAGGGGCCGTGCCTGGGCCTCGAAGGCCAGCACGCGTGCCGCCCCAGCATGGCCCGACTAGTTCGTGTGCCTCAGCGGGCTGTGTCGTGCCTGGCCCGTTTATCTCAGGCCGGGTCGTGCTGTGCTGGGCCGGCCCATTTGGCCGGGTATATTCTGGTGCGTCCGTTGCATGACAATCTCTACTCCTTAGATTGATATCGATTGTAAGACCTCTTCATTGTTTAATGACCAGCCTTGTTGATGCGAGACCTTACCCTTTTTTCTTCCTTTATAAACCCCATGCATCATTCTCTTTGACACCCAAAGCGCTAAGTCCATGGCTAACGCTCAAGTATTGCATGGGAGTTAAAAAAGTTGAAGCGTGAAAAATATGAAACAATCAAAAATTATAGATACGTCGGAGACGTATCAGGACACAACACGTCGATGGATGCACGCGTGCAACTACCTCCTTATTACGGGAAAAAATGATTCCTCCCCTGATAGCTGGGACCCACCAGCTATATCTTCACACATAAGGAAGTGCCTCCTTATTACGCGGGAAATTGCTTTCTTTCCCGAACAACTGGGACCCACTAGATACATGGTCGCACGCAAGGAAGTTCCTCTAAGCGCAAAAAAATTAGCCCCATGATAGTTGGGACTCTCCAGGTCAAAGCGTACGTAACATTATCTGTCTGTCGCAAAACGTGTACGTACATACTGGTTTATCGGTCTCACTGCAATGATGAACCGAGCCGAGTAAGGAGCGACACATGTCGTAGTAGAGCCCTTGACATAGCATGTCACGCAGTCCCGTCTAAATCATGTAGACGTCCATACATCCATGCTGCAAAAAATACGACCACGTATGTACATGCGGGGGGTATTAAATGCATACCCGCGCATACGGCCTGGCTCGTGTACATGTAGAGGCAACATGGCAGAGCCAACGGATGACATCAATGACGTCCTGTTCATCGGGAGGCAACCAACTGGGTTGGAGTGCGTCCTATTCATGAGAAGCCAACCAGCTTGGACGGAACAGCCAAAATGGGGTCCTGTTCATCGACGCCCCTATCGGCTAGGGGTGTGGTATATCAAAAAAAGAAGGAAATGAACTTCTGTTCAACTGCTATGGTCGAAATGGGATCCTGATCATCAGGAACGGTCTGGCGTACAACAAAACGGACGGAACAAACTTCTATTCAACCGTCTACGACCAAAATGGGGTCTTGTTCATCGGGAGGGTTGTAGTTGTGACGCCTGGATAATTAAGCTACAGTAATCTCTGCTAATGATTCCACATCACCACTTTTACTGTTACTGAACTCACTCTGATTCAAATCCCGTTCGAATTAGAAGTTCAAAATCAAGTCAAACGGTAAGTGTTTTCAAACATTAAAACTAAAATGTTGTATGAGTGACAAATAATCCCTAGATAATATTGGTGGAGAACCAACCTTTTAAAAAGTGTTTGAATGTCCTAAAATAAATTAAAACAAAAGCAAAATGATTAAGTAAATGCCTTTAAAGATTATAAACTATTAAACTATTTTGTTTGGTTGTACTGATTAATGCGGCAGTATGATACGTCCATTTTGCATCATGCTTTTATGTCGATATTTATTGCATTATCGGCTGTTATTACACATAATGTCACAATACTTATGCCTATTCTCTCTTATTTTACAAGGTTTACATGTAGAGGAAGAATGCCGGCACCTGGAATCCTGGGCTGGAAAAGGAGCAAATATTAGAGACCTATTCTGCACAACTCCAAAAGTCCCGAAACTTCACGGGAGCACGTTTTGGAATATATAAAAAATACTGGCGAAAGAATTAACCAGAGGGGGCCCATACCCTGGCCATGAGGGTGGGTGCGCACCCCCTGTCTCTGGGCCCCCTGGCAGGCCTCTGGTGCCCATTTTATGCTATATGAAGTCTTTCGTCCGAGAAAAAATCATAAGCAAGCTCACGGGACGAAACCCCGCCGCCACGAGGCGGAACCTTGGTGGAACCAATCTAGGGCTCCGGCGGAGCTGTTCTGCCGGGGAAACATCCCTCCGAGAGGGGGAAATCATCACCATCGTCATCACCATTGATCCTCTCATAGGTAGGGGGTCAATCTCCATCAACATCTTCACCAGCACTATCTCATCTCAAACCCTAGTTCATCTCTTGTATCCAATCTTTGTCCCAAAACCTCAGACTGGTACCTGTGGGTTTCTAGTAGTGTTGATTACTCCTTGTCGTTGATGCTAGTTCGTTTATTTGGTGGAAGATCATATGTTCAGATCCTTTATGCATATTAATAACCCTCTGATTATGAACATGAATATGATTTGTGAGTAGTTATGTTTGTTCCTGAGGACATGGGAGAAGTCTTGCTATAAGTAGTCATGTGAATTTGGTATTCGTTCGATATTTTGATGAGATGTATGTTGTCTCTCCTCTGGTGGTGTTATGTGAACGTAGACTACATGACACTTCACCATTGTTTGGGCCTAGAGGAAGGCATTGGGAAAGTAATAAGTAGATGATGGGTTGCTAGAGTGATAGAAGCTTAAACCCTAGTTTATGCGTTGCTTCGTAAGGGGATGGTTTTGATCCATATGTTTCATGCTATGGTTAGGTTTACCTTAATACTTCTTTTGTAGTTGCGGATGCTTGCAATAGGGGTTAATCATAAGTGGGATGCTTGTCCAAGGAAGGGCAGTACCCAAGCACCGGTCCACCCACATATCAAATTATCAAAGTAACGAACGCGAATCATATGAATGTGATGAAACTAGCTTAACGATAATTCCCATGTGTCCTCGCGAGCGTTTTCCTTTATATAAGAGTTTGTCCAGGCTTGTACTTTGCTACAAAAAGGATTGGGCCATCTTGTTGCACCCTATTTACTTTTGTTACTTGTTACCGTTACAAATTACCTTATCACACAACTACTTGTTACCGATAATTTCAGTGCTTGCAGAGAATACCTTACTGAAAAGCGCTTGTCATTTCCTTCTGCTCCTTGTTGGGTTCGACACTCTTACTTATGGAAAGGACTACGATAGATCCCCTATACTTGTGGGTCATCAAGACTCTTTTCTGGCGCCGTTGCCGGGGAGTGAAGCGCCTTTGGTAGGTGGAATTTGGTAAGGAAAGATTTATATAGTGTGCTGAAATTTACTGTCACTTGTTACTATGGAACATAATCCTTTGAGGGGCTTGTTCGGGGTATCTTCACCCCGACCAGTTGAGCAAAGAGTTGCTCCTCAACCTACTGAACCTACTGAACCTACTGAAAATGTTTACTTTGAAATTCCTTCGAGTTTGATAGAGAAACTGCTAGCTGATCCTTTCACAGGTGATGGAACATTACATCCCGATTTGCACCTAATCTATGTGGATGATGTTTGTGGATTATTTAAGCTTGCAGGTATGCCTGAGGATGTTATCAAGAAGAAGGTCTTCCCTTTATCTTTGAAGGGAAAGGCATTGACATGGTTTAGGCTATGTGATGATATGGGATCATGGAACTACAACCGATTGAAATTGGAATTTCATCAGAAGTTTTATCCTATGCGTCTGGTTCATCGTGATTGTAATTACATATATAATTCCTGGCCTCGCGAAGGAGAAAGCATCGCTCAAGCTTGGGGGAGGCTTAAGTCAATGTTATATTCATTCCCCAATCATGAGCTCTCAAGAGAAATTATTATTCAATTTTTTTATGCTTGGCTTTCTCTCAACAATCGCTCCATGCTCGATACTTCTTGTACTATCTCTTTTATGATGAAGACTATTGAATTCAAATGGGGTTTATTGGAAAGAATTAAACACAATTCTGAAGATTGGGATCTCGACAAAGGTAAGGAGTCAGGTATAACACCTAAGTTTGATTGTGTTAAATATTTTATGGACACCGATGTTTTCCATGAATTTAGCACTAAATATGGACTTGACTCTGAGATAGTAGCTTATTTTTGTGAATCCTTTGCTACTCATGTTGATCTACCTAATGATAAGTGGTTTAAATATAATCCTCCCATTGAAGTAAAAGTAGTTGCACCTATTAAAGTTGAAGAGGAAGCCCATCGTTGGAATATACAAGCCAAGTTCTATAATGAAAATTCTGTTGGAAATATGCCCTAGAGGCAATAATAAATTGGTTATTATTATATTTCCTTGTTCATGATAATCGTTTATTATCCATGCTAGAATTGTATTGATAGGAAACTCAGATACATGTGTGGATACATAGACAACACCATGTCCCTAGTAAGCCTCTAGTTGACTAGCTCGTTGATCAATAGATGGTTACGGTTTCCTGACCATGGACATTGGATGTCGTTGATAACGGGATCACATCATTAGGAGAATGATGTGATGGACAAGACCCAATCCTAAGCCTAGCACAAGATCGTGTAGTTCGTATGCTAAAGCTTTTCTAATGTCAAGTATCATTTCCTTAGACCATGAGATTGTACAACTCCCGAATACCGTAGGAGTGCTTTGGGTGTGCCAAACGTCACAACGTAACTGGGTGGCTATAAAGGTACACTACAGGTATCTCCGAAAGTGTCTGTTGGGTTGGCACGAATCGAGACTGGGATTTGTCACTCCGTGTAAACGGAGAGGTATCTCTGGGCCCACTCGGTAGGACATCATCATAATGTGCACAATGTGACCAAGGAGTTGATCACGGGATGATGTGTTACGGAACGAGTAAAGAGACTTGCCGGTAACGAGATTGAACAAGGTATCGGATACCGACGATCGAATCTCGGGCAAGTACAATACCGCTGGACAAAGGGAATTGTATACGGATTGATTGAATCCTCGACATCGTGGTTCATCCGATGAGATCATCGTGGAACATGTGGGAGCCAACATGGGTATCCAGATCCCGCTGTTGGTTATTGGCCGGAGAGTTGTCTCGGTCATGTCTGCATGGTTCCCGAACCCGTAGGGTCTACACACTTAAGGTTCGGTGACGCTAGAGTTGTTATGGGAAATAGTATGTGGTTACCGAAGGTTGTTCGGAGTCCCGGATGAGATCCCGGACATGACGAGGAGCTCCGGAATGGTCCGGAGGTGAAGATCAGTATATTGGACGAAGGGTATTGGAGTCCGGAATTGTTCCGGGGGTACCAGGTGATGACTAGCGTGTCCGAAAGGGGTTTCGGAGGCCCGGGCAAGTGTTGGGGGGGCTTATGGGCCAAGGGGGGAGGGCACATCAGCCCACTAAGGGGCTGAGCGCCCCTCCCACCCCATCTCACATAACCAGGAGAGGTGGGGCGCCACCCCTAGGGCAGCCGCCCCTCCCGGCTTGGGGGGCAAGTTTCCTAGGGGGTGGGGGCGCCCAAACCCATCTGGGGTTTCCCCTGTGGCCGCCGCCCCTCCCCTAGGGAACCCTAGGGCGCCTCCCCCTCCTCCCTTCCCCCTATATATAATGAGGGAGAGAAAGGGCAGCCGCACCCTTCCCCTGGCGCAGCCCTCTTCCTCCTCCAACACCTCATCCTCCTCCGTAGTGCTTGGCGAAGCCCTGCCGGAGAACCACGAGCTCCATCACCACCATGTCGTCGTGCTGTCGGAGTTTTCCCTCAACTTCTCCTCTCCTCTTGCTGGATCAAGAAGGAGGAGACGTCCCCGGGTTGTACGTGTGTTGAACGCGGAGGTGCCGTCCGTTCCGCACTAGGATCATCGGTGATTTGGATCACGACGAGTATGACTCCATCAACCCCGTTCACTTGAAAGCTTCCGCTTAGCGATCTACAAGGGTATGTAGATGCTCTCTCCTTCCCCTCGTTGCTAGATTACTCCATAGATTGATCTTGGTGATGCGTAGAAAATTTTAAAATTCTGCTATGATCCCCAACAGTGGCATCATGAGCTAGGTCTATGCGTAGTTTCTATGCATGAGTAGAACACAAAGCAGTTGTGGGCGTCGATATTGTCAATTTACTTGTCGTTACTAGTCTTATCTTGATTCGGCGGCATCGTGGGATGAAGCGGCCCGGACCGACATTACACGTACTCTTACGTGAGACTGGTTCCACCGACTGACATGCACTAGTTGCATAAGGTGGCTAGCGGGTGTCTGTCTCTCCCACTTTAGTCGGATCGGATTCGATGAAAAGGGTCCTTATGAAGGGTAAATAGAAATTGGCATATCACATTGTGGTTTTCGCGTAGGTAAGAAACGTTCTTGCTAGAAACCTATAGCAGCCACGTAAAAACTTGCAACAACAATTAGAGGACGTCTAACTTGTTTTTGCAGCATATGCCTTGTGATGTGATATGGCCAAAAGGATGTGATGAATGATATATGTGATGTATGAGATTGATCATGTTCTTGTAATAGGAATCACGACTTGCATGTCGATGAGTATGACAACCGGCAGGAGCCATAGGAGTTGTCTTAATTTATTTATGACCTGCGTGTCAACATAAACGTCATGTAATTACTTTACTTTATTGCTAAAGCGTTAGCCATAGTAGTATAAGTAATAGATGACGAGACAACTTCAAGAAGACACGATGATGGAGATCATGGTGTCATGCCGGTGACAACGATGATCATGGAGCCCCGAAGATGGAGATCAAAAGGAGCAAATGATATTGGCCATATCATGTCACTATTTGATTGCATGTGATGTTTATCATGTTTTACATCTTATTTGCTTAGAACGACGGTAGCTTAAATAAGATGATCCCTCGCAATAATTTCAAGAAAGTGTTTCCCCTAACTGTGCACCGTTGCGAAGGTTTGTTGTTTCGAAGCACCACGTGATGATCGGGTGTGATAGATTCTAACGTTCGAATACAACGGGTGTAAGCCAGATTTACACACGCAATACACTTAGGTTGACTTGATGAGCCTAGCATGTACAGACATGGCCTCGGAACACAGAAGACCGGAAGGTCGAGCATGAGTCGTATAGAAGATACGATCAACATGAGATGTTCACCGTTGATGACTAGTCCGTCTCACGTGATGATCGGACACGGCCTAGTCGATTCGGATCATGTTTCACTTAGATGACTAGAGGGATGTCTATCTGAGTGGGAGTTCATTAAATCATTTGATTAGATGAACTCAATTATCATGAACATAGTCTAAATTGTCTTTGCAAATATGTTGTAGATGAATAGCTCACGTTGTAGCTCCCTATTTCAATACGTTCCTAGAGAAAGACCAAGTTGAAAGATATTGTAAGCAATGATGCGGACTAGGTCCGTAGTCCGGGGAGTGTCCTCACTACTACACGGAAGGCTTACGTCTTTGATGCACCGCTCGCAAACCCCTACAACATCGTCTATGGATGTTATGAACACCTAACAGACACGTCCTGATGACTACTTGATAGTTTAGTGCACCATACTTTACGGCTTAGAATCGGGATTCCAATGACGTTTTGAACGCCATAGAACATATGAGATGTTCCAAGAGCTGAAATTGGGATTTCAGGCTCATGCCCGTGTTGAGAGGTGTGAGACCTCTGACAAGTTCTTTTGCCAACAAGATGGAGGAGAATAGCTCAGCTAATGAGCATGTGCTCAGAATGTCTGGGTGCTACAATCACTTGAATCAAGTGGGAGTTAAACTTCCAGATAAGATAGTGATTGATAGAGTTCTCTAGCCACTATCTCTAAGCTACTAGATCTTCGTGATGAACTATGACATGCAAGGGATGGAGTTGATCCCGAAGCTGTTCGCGGTGCTTAAGACCGCAAAAGGTAGAAATCAAGAAGGAGCATCAAGTGTTGATGGTTTAACAAGACCACTAGTTTCAAGAAGGGCAAGGGCTAGAAGGGAAACTTCATGGATGGCAAACCAGTTGCCGCTCCAGTGAAGGAACCCAAGGTTGAACCCAAACCCAAGACTGAGTGCTTCTATTGTAAGGGGAACGGTCACTGGTAGCGGAATTACCCCAAATGCATGGTAGATAAGAAGGCTGGCAACTTCAAAGTATATATACGTGTCATTAATGTGTACCTCACTAGTACTCCTGGTAGCACCTGGGTATTGGATACCGGTTCAGTTACTATTATTGGTGACTTGAAGCAAAAGCTACGGACTAAACGGAGACTGGCTAAGGGCGAGGTGACGATGTGTGTTGGAAGTGTTTCCAAAGTTGATGAGATCACCATCGCACGCTCCATCTGCCTTCGGGATTAGTATTGAACCTACATAAATGTTATCAGGTGTCTACGTTGAGCATGAATATGATTAGATCATGTTCATTGCAATACGGTTATTCATTTAAATTAGAGAATAATGGTTATTCTGTTTACATGAACAATACCTTTCATGGTCATGCACCCTATGTGAATGGTTCATTGAATCTCGGTCATGGTAATACACATGTTCACGCCAAAAGATGTAGAGTTAATAATGATAGTACCACTTTCTTGTGGCACTGCCGCTTAGGTCATATTGGCGTAAGATGCATGAAGAAACTCCGTATCGATGGATGTTTGGATCACTTGATTTTAAATCGCTTGACACATGCGAGCCATGCCTCATGGGCAGGATGACTAAGACCCCGTTTTTAGATACAATGAAATGGGCACGTGACTTGTTGGAAATCATGCATGATGATGCGTGTGATCCAATGAGAATTGAAGCGTGCGGTGGATATCGCTATTTTCTCATCTTCACTGACGATTTGGGTAGATATAGGTATATCTACCTAATGAAGCACAAGTCTGAAACGTTTGAAAAGTTCAAGCGATTTCAGAGTGAAGTTAAGAATCATCATAACAAAAGATCATGTTCCTACGATCTGATCAAAAGGGGGTTTTCTGAGTTATGAGTTTGGCAATCACTTAATACATTGTGGAATTGTTTCACAGTTGAAGCCACCTGGAACACCACAGGGTAATGGTGTGTCCGGACGTCGTAATCGAACCCTATGAGATATGGTGCAATCTATGATGTCTCTTACCAATCTACCGTTTTCATTTTGAGGTTATGAGTTAGAGACAGCTGCATTCACTTTAGATAGGACACCATCTAAGTCCGTTAAGACGATGTCACTTGGCAAGAAACCAAAGTTGTCGTTTCTTAATGTTTGGGGATGCGATGCTTAGGGTTTCAGTCGGAGAAGCTCGAACCCAAAGCGGACAAACACATCTTCATAGGATACCCAAAGGTGACAGTTGGGTACACCTTCTATCTCAGATTTGAGGGCAAACTGTTTGTCGCTAAGAACGGGTCCTTTCTCAAGAAGGAGTTTCTCTGGAAAGAATTGAGTGGGAGGAAGATAGAACTTGATAAGGTTGTCGAACCTTTATTTCAACCAGAGAGTAATGCAACACAGAAAGATGTTTTCTGTGGAGCCTACATCTGTTGAATAGGAAGTTAATGATAGTGATCATGAAGCTTCAGATGAAGTTGCTATCGAACCTCGTAGGTCAACAAGGATATGTACTACTCCTGAGTGGTACGGTAATCCTGTCTTAGATATCATGTTGTTAGACAACAATGAACCTACGAACTATGGAGAAGCGATGGTGGGCCCATATTCCGACAAATGGTTAGAAGCCATGAAATCCGAGATAGGATCCATATATCAGAACAAAGTATGGACTTTGGTGGACTTGCACGATGATCAGCGAGCCATTGAGATAGATGGATCTTTAAGAAGAAGATGGGTGTGGGCGGTAATGTTACCGTCTATGAAGCTCGACTTGTGGGAAAGAGTCTTTTCACAAGTTCAAGGAGTTGACTATGATGAGAATATCTCACCCGTAGCGATGCTTAAGTCCGTCGGAATCATGTTAGCATTAGCTATATTTTTCGATTATGAAATCTTACAGATGGATGTCAAAACAAGTTTTCTTACCAGTTTTCGTAAGAAAAGTTGTATGTGATACAATAAAAGGTTTTGACGATCCTAAGGATGCTAAAAGGTATGCTAGCTCCAGCAATCCTTCTATGGACTAGAGCAAGCATCTCGGAATCGGAATATATGTTTTGATGGAGTGATCAAAGCTTTTAGGTTTATACAATGTTTGCTAGAAACTTGTATTTACAAGAAAGTGAGTGGGAGCACTACAACATTTCTGATAAGTATATGTGGATGACATATTGTTGATCCGAAATAATGTAGAATTTCTGGAAAGCATAAACGGTTTGTTTGAAGAGTGATTTTCAAAGGAAGACCTAGATAAAGCTGCTTTACATATTGGGCATCAAGATCTATAGAGATAGATCAAGACGCCTGATGATACTTTCAAAGAAAGCACACCTTGACATGTTTTTGAAGGAGTTCAAAATAGACCAGTCAAAGAAGGGGTTCTTACCTGAGTTGTAAGGTGTGAAGTTGAGTAAGACTCAAAGATTGGCCACGGCAGAAGAAAGAGGAAGGACGAAGGTCGTCCCCTATGATCTTGTCATAGGCTCTATACGGTATGCCATGCTGAGTACCGCACCTGATGTGTGCCTTGCCACATGTCTGGCAAGAGGGTACAAAGGTGATCTAGGAGTAGATCACCAGATAGCGGTCAAAAATTGTCCTTAGAGGAATAAGGAAATGTTTCTCGGTTATGGAGGTGATAAAGAGTTTGACATAAAGAGTTACATCGATGCAAGCTTGACACCTATCCGGATAGCTCTGAGTAGAGATACCGGATACGTATAATGGAGCAATAATTTGGAATAGCTCCAAGTGGAACGTGGTAGCAGCATCTACGATATAAAGTTTTGCGAAATACATAGGGATCTGAATATGGCAAGACCCGTTGACTACAACCTCTCTCACAAGCATAACATGATCAAACCTAGAACTCTTTGAGTGTTTATCACATAGTGATGTGAACTAGATCATTGAGTCTAGTAGACTCTTGGATGTTGGTCACATGGCGATGTGACCTGTGAGTGTTAATCACATGGCGATGTGAACTAGATTATTGACTCTAGTGCAAGTGGGAGACTCTTGGAAATATGCCCTCGAGGCAATAATAAATTGGTTATTATTATATTTCCTTGTTCATGATAATCGTTTATTATCCATGCTAGAATTATATTGATAGAAACTCAGATACATGTGTGGATACATAGACAACACCATGTCCCTAGTAAGCCTCTAGTTGACTAGCTCGTTGATCAATAGATGGTTACGGTTTCCTGACCATGGACATTGGATGTCGTTGATAACGAGATCACATCATTAGGAGAATGATGTGATGGACAAGACCCAATCCTAAGCCTAGCACAAGATCGTGTAGTTCGTATGCTAAAGCTTTTCTAATGTCAAGTATCATTTCCTTAGACCATGAGATTGTACAACTCCCGGATACCGTAGGAGTGCTTTGGGTGTGCCAAACGTCACAACGTAAATGGGTGGCTATAAAGGTACACTACAGGTATCTCCGAAAGTGTCTGTTAGGTTGGCACAAATCGAGACTGGGATTTGTCACTCCGTGTAAACGGAGAGGTATCTCTGGGCCCACTCGGTAGGACATCATCATAATGTGCACAATGTGACCAAGGAGTTGATCACGGGATGATGTGTTACGGAACGAGTAAAGAGACTTGCCGGTAATGAGATTGAACAAGGTATCGGATACCGACGATCGAATCTCGGGCAAGTACAATACCGCTGGACAAAGGGAATTGTATACGGATTGATTGAATCCTCGACATCGTGGTTCATCCGATGAGATCATCGTGGAACATGTGGGATCCAACATGGGTATCTAGATCCCACTGTTGGTTATTGGCCGGAGAGTTGTCTCGGTCATGTCTGCATGGTTCCCGAACCCGTAGGGTCTACACACTTAAGGTTCGGTGACGCTAGAGTTGTTATGGGAAATAGTATGTGGTTACCGAAGGTTGTTCGGAGTCCCGGATGAGATCCCGGACATGACGAGGAGCTCCAAAATGGTCCGGAGGTGAAGATCGGTATATTGGACGAAGGGTATTGGAGTCCGGAATTGTTCCGGGGGTACGAGGTGATGACCAGCGTGTCCGAAAGGGGTTTCGGAGGCCCCGGCAAGCGTTAGGGGGCCTTATAGGCCAAGGGGGGAGGGCACATCAGCCCACTAAGGGGCTGAGCGCCCCTCCCACCCCATCTCACGTAACCAGGAGAGGTGGGGGCGCCACCCCTAGGGCAGCCGCCCCTCCCGGCTTGGGGGGCAAGTTTCCTAGGGGGTGGGGGCACCCAAACCCATCTAGGGTATCCCCTGTGGCCGCCGCCCCTCCCCTAGGGAACCCTAGGGCGCCTCCCCCTCCTCCCTTCCCCCTATATATAGTGAGGGAGAGAAAGGGCAGCCGCACCCTTCCCCTGGCGCAGCCCTTTTCCTCCTCCAAGACCTCATCCTCTTCCGTAGTGCTTGGCGAAGCCCTGCCGGAGAACCACGAGCTCCAACACCACCATGTCGTCGTGTTGTCGGAGTTTTCCCTCAACTTCTCCTCTCCCCTTGCTGGATCAAGAAGGAGGAGACATCCCTGGGCTGTACGTGTGTTGAACGTGGAGGTGCCGTCCGTTCGGCACTAGGATCATCGGTGATTTGGATCACGACGAGTACGACTCCAGCAACCCCGTTCACTTGAACGCTTCCGCTTAGCGATCTACAAGGGTATGTAGATGCTCTCTCCTTCCCCTCGTTGCTAGATTACTCCATAGATTGATCTTGGTGATGCGTAGAAAATTTAAAATTCTGCTACGATCCCCAACAAATTCCCACTAGTATATGAAACTGATAACTCAAGAGACTCTCTATATGAAGAACATGGTGCTACTTTGAAGAACAAGTGTGGTAAAAGGATAGTAACATTGCCCCCTTTTTGCGGGCTTCTTTGCCCCCCCCCCTTTTTTATTTAGGCTTCTTTGGCCTCTTTTTTTGGGCAATGCTCTAATAATGATGATCATCACACTTTTATTTACTTACAACTCAATATTCAACTGGATATCTAGAACAAAGGTATGACTCTATATGAATGCCTCCGGCGGTGTACCGGGATGTGCAATGCTCTAGCATAGCAATGACATCAAAAAATGGACAAGCCATGAAAACATCATGCTAGCTATCTTACAATCATGCAAAGCAATATGACAATAAATGCTCAAGTCATGTATATGATGATGATGGAAGTTGCATGGCAATATATCTCGAAATGGCTATGGAAATGCCATGATAGGTAGGTATGGTGGCTGTTTTGAGGAAGGTATATGGTGGGTTTATGGTACTGGCGAAAGTTGTGCGGTACTAGAGAGGCTAGCAATGATGGAAGGGTGAGAGTGCGTATAATCCATGGACTCAACATTAGTCATAAAGAACTCACATACTTATTGCAAAAATCTATTAGTCATCAAAACAAAGTACTACGCGCATGCTCCTAGGGGGATAGATTGGTAGGAAAAGACCATCGCTCGTCCCCGACCGCCACTCATAAGGAAGACAATCAATAAACAACTCATGCTCCGACTTCGTTACATAATGGTTCACCATACGTGCATGCTACGGGACTTGCAAACCTCAACACAAGTATTTCTCAATTTCACAATTACTCGACTAGCATGACTCTAATATCACCATCTTTATATTGCAAAACTATTACAAGGAATCAAACATATCATATTCAACGATCTACAAGTTTATGTAGGATTTTATGACTAACCATGTGAATGACCAGTTCCTGTCATCTCTCTAAATAGATATAAGTGAAGCACGAGAGTTTAATTCTTTCTACAAAAGATATGCCCACGCTCTAACAAATATAAGTGAAGCAAAAGAGCATTCTACAAATGGCGGTTGTCTATGTAAAGAGAAACATGCAATCCAAACTTCGAATGATATAAGTGAAGCACATGAAGCATTCTATAAAGCCATACTCAAAAGATATAAGTGAAGTGCAAAGAGCATTCTATAAATCAACCAAGGACTATCTCATACCAGCATGGTTCATAAAAAGAAAAAGAAAAACCTAAATGCAAAAGACGCTCCAAGACTTGCACATATCGCATGAACGAAACGAATCCGAAAACATACCGATATTTGTTGAAGAAAGAGGGGATGCCTCCCCAGCATCCCCAAGCATAGATGCTTGAGTCTCCTTGAATATTTACTTGGGGTGCCTCGGGCATCCCCAAGCTTGAGCTATTGCCTCTCTTCCTTCCTCTCACATCAAAACCTTCTCAATCATCGAACACTTCATCCACACAAAACTTCAACAGAAAACTCGGTAAGATCCGTTAGTATAATGAAGCAAATCACTATTCTAAGTACTGTTGCAAACCAATTCATATTTTGTTTTTGCACTGTGTCTACTGTAATATAACTTTTTCATGGCTTAATCCACTAATATGAATCGATAGTTTCATCAAAACAAGCAAACTATGCATCAAAAACAGAATCTGTCTAAAACAGAACAGTCTGTAATAATTTGATTACAAACTATGCATCAAACTATGCTCAAGTAATGGATCCACCCGGATCCCAAGGTATATCAAAGCCAATTTTAATTAGCAATGATTTGTAATTTAGTAGTGAGCACAAAGCAACATATATCATGTAATGATGAAGTATAACTCTCTTCCTATGCATCGGCATGTCATAAAAGAACAATTCATGCACACCTAGTAAAGGCCAATGCATAGTATAAACAGTTTCTTGCAATTTTATCATGTTAGAAACATAGAGAGGTGGAGATATAGTTCCTCTCTCATAATAATTGCAAGTAGGAGAATCAAGCACATGCATATTATATCTATCAAAATCATCATGTGCAACGGTAAAAGGCAACCCATCAATATAATCCTTAATAAGAGCAAACTTCTCCGATATAGTATAATCGGGAGAATTCAAAAAGATAATAGGACTATCATGCGTGGGTGCAATAGCAACAATTTCATGTTTAACATAAGGAACTATAGCAAGTTCATCTCCATAAGCATAATTCATATTGGCATCTTGGCCACAAGCATAGCAAGCATCATCAAAAAGGGATATTTCAAAAGAATCATAGGGATCATAACAGT
Organism: Triticum aestivum; assembly: GCF_018294505.1. Lineage (NCBI taxonomy): Eukaryota > Viridiplantae > Streptophyta > Magnoliopsida > Poales > Poaceae > Triticum > Triticum aestivum. The sequence goes on along the minus strand of NC_057800.1, from coordinate 221,362,749 downwards.
CATCATAGCAATCATCCTTCGGTAAGCACGAAGGGGAATTAAACAATGTATGAGTTGAAGAGTTACTCTCATTAGAAGGTGGGCATGGGTGATCAATCCGCTCTTCCTCCTTTTGTTCTTCGCTCTCCTCCTCATCTTTTTCATCCAATGAGCTCACAGTGTCATCAACTTCTTCTTCCATAGACTCCTGCAAAATATTAGTCTCTTCTTGGATAGCGGAGTATTCCTCTATATATGGTTTAACATAGGCATTAGAAGCATAATTATCATAGCAATATTTAAGTATGGCAAAATTTTCAGATTCGTAAAGAGTAGCACCATACTTTTCAATCAAAGAAGCAATTTCGTAAGCACCCTTAAAAGCAACAAATTCTTGAATTTGTTGAACATCATAGTAATTATAAACACACTTAGCATATGAAGATAAGATTCCATTATCAATAAACTCACATTGGTAGGGAAGGTATTTCTTAGGGTTTTCATAACAACAAGTAAAATCATATATATAACATAAATTCCAAGCATAGCATTGCAAACGATGAATTTGATCCAATAAATGTTTCCCTCTTTCAGATATACGGTGTCGCACATAACAAGCATGCTCATCTAAAGATTTGCCCTCAACTAAGCTAGTTGGGGTTTCGGCAGGAGCACATAGGGATCGAAGATGATCCAAGTAATAAGCTTCAGCAGTGTGATAGATTTTGAGTGGTTCTTCAACCATTGGTTTAGTAGGTACAACTAATTTTTTTGGTATTTTGCGTTTCCTACCCATAACTAAAGATAGAGAACAACTAAGAACAGCAAATAAAAATTACTTAGTGATAAAGCAAACAAGCACACACGAGAATATTCACCCCACGCTATTTCTCCCCAGCAACAGCGCCAGAAAAAAGGTCTTGATAACCCACAAGTATAGGGGATCGCAACAGTTTTCGATAAGTAAGAGTGTCAAACCCAACGAGGAGCTAAAGGTAGAACAAATATTCCCTCAAGTTCTATCGACCACCGATACAACTCTACGCACACTTGACATTCGCTTTACCTAGAACAAGTATGAAACTAGAAGTACTTTGTAGGTGTTGTTGGATAGGTTTGCAAGATAATACAGAGTACGTAAATAAAAAGTAGGGGCTGTTTAGATAAAGAAACAATAAAGTAAATATAGAGAGTGTGGAAAAGTGGTGGTAGGAGTTGTGAAATTGTCCCTAAGCAATTGACTACTTTACTAGACCAATAGCAAGTATCATGTGGGAGGGGCCACTGCTAGCATGTCATCCCTGACTTGGAATTCTATGCACTTATGATTGGAACTATTAGCAAGCATCCGCAACTACTAACGTTCATTAAGGTAAAACCCAACCATAGCATTAAGATATATTGGTCCCCCTTCAATCCCGTATGCATCAATTTCTATGCTAGGTTGAAGTTTCTGTCACTCTTGCCCTCCAATACATAGTCCTATCAACATACAACTAACCCTAGGGTGTGATCCACGCGCGCAATCATATGATGGGCACCAAAGGACAGCAGCATAACCACAAGCAAATTAAATCAATCATAGCAATTCATCAACCACCGATAGGACAACGAAAATCTACTCAGACATCATAGGATGGCAACACATCATAGGATAATAATATGAAGCATAAAGCACCATGTTCAAGTAGAGGGTACAGCGGTTGCGAGAGAGTGGACCGCTGTAGATAGAGGAGGGAAGGTGATGGATATGTTGGTGAAGATGGCGGAGGTGTTGGTGTAGATCGCGATGATGATGATGGCCCCCGGTGGCACTCCAGTGCTACCGGAAGCGAGGGGGAGAGAGCCCCCCTCCTTCTTCTTCTTCTTCCTTGACCTCCTCCCTAGATGGGAGAAGGGTTTCCCCTCTGGTCCATGGTCTCCATGGCGTGGGAGGGGCGAGAGCCCCTCCGAGATTGGATATGTCTCTCTGTCTCTCTCTGTTTCTGCGTTCTCATCTGGCCCTATTTCACCGTTTCGTATATATATGGAGATCCGTAACTCCGATTGGCCTGAAACCTTCGTCGTGATTTTTTCCGAATATTAGCTTTCTTGCGGCAAAAGAAGAGCGTCAACCGCCTTACGGTGGGCTCACGAGGGTAGGGGCGCGCCCTGGGGGGCGCCCCCTGCCTCGTGACCACCTCGGGCACTGGTTCGCGTTGATTTTCCTTCCGAATTTTCCATATTTTCCAAAAATAAGCTCCGTCCATTTTTATCCCATTTGGACTCTGTTTGATATGGATATTCTGCGTAACCAAAAACATGCAACAGACAGGAACTAACACTGGGCACTGGATCAATATGTTAGTCCCAAAATAATATAGAAGTTGCCAAAAAGTATATGAAAGTTGAATAATATTGGCATGGAACAATCAAAAATTATAGATATGACGGAGACGTGTCACCATCCATTATTTTACTTTTTGCTAAATCATTTCCATGTTTCTGCAAGCCTCTTGCAAGGAATTCAAGTGCTGGTGCTTGTAACATCCCAATTTTTATTAATTTGGATGTTAATAGAATCATTCAATGCATATCATATTTCTTTGCATTTTGGAGTTTTTGAAATATTCAAATAATAGTTTTCCACTCAACAAAAACAAATGAGAGGGGATAAGATGACTTCCTCAAAATATAAAAAAAAGTGGGAAATTTTATTTTGAATATTACTTTAAGTTTTGGAGTTGTTTGGTATTTATTTTATTTGCAAAAAGTGCATTAGTTGCATTAGGAAAATTATTTTCAAAATGTGATGTGCTTAACTTAATGTTCATTAGGCTCTAAATATTATGTAGTTATTTTAGAAATTAATTGGGTGTTTTTATTAATTCTTTTGAATTATTTAGGGCCACTTTAATGTTCGGTGTTTAAAAAAACGCACGCACGCACTCACCGCAGCCTGGACCGAAACTGGGTTCGGCCCAGGAGCACCCCAACTGGCCCAGTTGGGCATTTGGCCCAAAGCCAGCGCCCCAGCGCCCAAAACCTCCCGCATCGGTCGATCGCTTCGCGCCCGCCCTCGCTCGCTACCGCCGTCGCCACTGACTGGTGGGCCCCGCTCCACTTCATCTCCCCCAACCTCCCGCTTGCCCCGCTCGGATGAGCTCGCCGCCGCGCTCCCGCAACCGTCGGGCGAGGCCCTCGCGGATAACGCTTATCCGCGGCACCCCCACGCCCTCCCCTCGCCTATAAATGCCCCGGGCTCCCCTCTGTCGATCTCGCCGTTCCGCTTCTCCCCACGCCGCCCCTAGCCGCCGCTGACGCTGTTTGCATCTCGCCGGAGCCGCGCCGCTCCGTCGCCCTTTCCGACACCAGTAAGCCACCATGGCCTCCCTTTCTTCATCAAATGGCTCCCCGCGGCAAAACGCACCCGTCTGACACCTTTTCTTTCCCTAGGCTCCGTCGGAGATGCCGCACCATCGACGCCGGGGCTGCCGGAGCACCGAAGGCCGCCGTCTTCGCCCCGCCCCTTCGGACGCCGCCGACGCACCCCGACGCCACCATCCGGACGCCCAAGCCGCGCCGCATCTCCCCGTCTTCTTCCCTGTCGACGAGGACCACCGCAGCCGCCGCCCCCTTCGTCACCGCCGCCGCGCCGCCATCTTCATCGTCGCCGGCCATCACCACCACCATTGTGAGCCACCACCCCACCCTCGCCGTTTGATCTGCCATGGACCGCCCAGATTAGATTAGGTCCGTTTTTTTTATTTCGCGAAGAGGTATGTGGTTAACCGCGGTTTTTATTTTTAAAAAAACTACCGTCTGTTTCCTTTAGACCGTGCGGTTTTATTTAAACCAAGCGTCGGTTTTTTTTTGTTAGCCGTCGCCGCTGTTTTTCTTATTTGGCGGCCGTTCGCCGTATAGTCTCCGCAGCGGACGCTGCTCGGCCAGCCAGGAGCCGCCACGTGGCCAGGGACCTGTTTGCAATAGTTTTCTTCACCATTTAGTCCCTGTAAATAGCAGATTAGTCCCTGATCTTAGATTAGCCATAACTTTTTAACCGTAGATCCAAACTCGATGAAACCAGCGGCAAATTCTTCGTATTGTTTAGATCTATCCAGTAGCATAGTTTTTGCAAACTTTTGTTAGATTCAAATTTGAATTTATTCAGATTCGAATTCAAACTTCAAATAGCCATATCTCCCAAACCATAGCTCCCATTAAGTTGATTCCTTTTGCATGTTGTCACCGTAGCAAAGCCCTATCACCTGGACCTTTGTCATAATAATTTTCACACGCTAGATTCTGCCCTTTAATATATTTTTTACTAGTATGCATAGTATGCACTATATTTCACATCACTCTTTGAACCATAGGCTTAATGTTGTTTTGCACTTAGAATATTTCTGTAGTAGCTTAGCGTGTTGTATGTTCATTTGGTTTTTCCGAGACTTTTTGCTATGCATGTCCTTTTGGTCTCTGGATTGTTGCTTATGTTTGTTTATCTTCCTTGCGATAGATTGCCCGGAGTGCGAAGCAGAATATTATCAGTCTTTAGAATTCAACCAGCAGTACCAAGGCAAGTTGCATCTTGATCATGTTTCATTACCTATGTTTTTATTATGCACTTAGTTCTTTACGGTAGGACTGCATGGTAGGAAACTGGTGCCACATGACTTTGCTTTTCACCCAGTAGTTCAATGAGGTAGGTCTGAACCATATAACTTTGTCACCATCATTTTACTTTATGTTGCTATGCTAACTAGACGTGGATTGGGGAGTGATCATTGTGAGAGATGAGCGACAATGTAGTAAATAAGACCTAAGTTAAATAATGAACTACCTAGGCGGAAACTTGTGGGAATGGTGGCAAAGTACAGTGGGGCACGCATGGGAAATCCATGGTGGTGCACCACTAGTGGACCGTCCGCTCAGGCTCAAAGATATCAATCATATTCCCATGTCTAGAAGCTTACATGTGCAGCCACAGGCCAATATGGGCTCTGGCTTAGTTGAGTAGTTAGTGTGCCCCCTTCCGGGATGGGCTAGCAGATGTAGAATGATGTAGGTGTACCGACCTATCCGTGGGTTAAGGGAGAACATTTTCGAAAGGCTATGTCTCGATCTTCCGATCATGGAGGTGGTCGAGTCTTGTGGGGAAAAGTGCACAACCTCTGCAGAGTTTTCAACCTAATCGATTAGCCGTGTCCCCGGTTACGGACAACTTGAGCATCTAGTAGTGGAAATGTCGGGAGATCTCCTCACCTTTAATTAAACAGTTGGGTCTTAAATGAAACTTGGGGACGGATGGAGTTGGATTTGCCAACTCATCCTATGCAAATGTGTAGTAGTAGTAGAATAACAATCTTTTCTACTAGGGAAAAACTAGCTTTATGCAAAAAACTAAACTTAGAGCTTTCCACCAGCCAAACTGCATGTAAAAGTAGGTTCATTACACTATGATGTGACTTGCCAGTACATTCAATGTACTGACCCATTTGGCTGCAATTTATCACATTGCAGATATATCCAACGAGGATTAAGGTGCGATAGGTCAATGTTCTACACTCAACCTTGCTAGTGGAGTTGGACTCGTTTACTTCTTTGCTTCCGCAGTATTTGCTTATTGGCCTTATGCCCTATTTTGTAATAAATAAATTGCTCCTGGACTATCGATGTAATAAAGAGATGTGTGTTATTTCTGTTATTTCATCGAGTATTGTGTGTGCTAGCAAGTCGATCTAGGTACTAACACGGTAAGCACAGAGACTTCAACTCTTATCGAGTTGGGTCGCTATAAGATGGTATTAGAGCACACGTTGACTATAGGACGCGACCCCTAGAAATGGAGAAAAGCCATATGTCAGGACCCCGATCCTAAGTCACACCAATCTAGCATGTAACACATCATATCACTTTGCGACCTCACGCACGGTATTCCCACGGGTGCCACCTTACCTGGTCCGGGACCGTTTGCGCCTTTTGGCTCACGTATATGATAGTGTCGCTAGCATCCATATGACCAAGAACCCGGGCTGACATGGCTAGTCGTGAACCCAAAGTGGCACTAACTTACAGGGACAGGCATCCATGACCCAGCATCGAACGTGTCGGCCATCAGCGAGTGAATCCAGGCTGTAGCACTGGGCTAGCAGGACTCTGGTGAACCGGGCTGTAGCGGGCTAACAGGACTCCGGTATTCATCGCGTGACATTTCCCCGAAGGGACAGACACAGGAACGAAGAAGGACACATGCCGGCCAGCCTAAGTGTTCCGGAGCGGTAGCAAGCTACCATGGCTCAGTGGAAGCACTAGGAGACATTTCCCGGTAAGAGAGGCTACTAAGGATAAACAACTAGATAGCCAGATCCCACACATACCAAGCATTTCAATAACATACACACAATATGCTCGATATGTGCAAATACAACATGGCATCACAACATGACTCTACGACTCAAGTATTTGATTCGATAGGCTCCGAGGAGCGAGATATTACAAACATAGGTCTCATGACCCAATATTCAGAGCATACAAGTCAAAACACAAACGGAAGTTATCATGTCTGAGTACAGACAACTATAAATGAAAGAGGCTGAGAAGCCTGACTATCTACCAGATCCTGCCGAGGGCACAAGATCGTAGCTGAGGTAACAAGCTAAACGGCGAAGTCCACGTGGAACTACTAGCGAGACTGAAGTCTCTCTGCAAAAACATAAATTAAGCAACGTGAGTACAAATGTACCCAACAAGACTTACATCAGAACTAACTACATATGCATCATTATCAACCAAGGGGATGGTGGGGTTTAACTGCAGCAAGCCAGCTTTGACACGGTGGCTATCCTGAACTACGACTGCAAGTAACTCTTTTGAGGTGGCGCATACGAGTCCACATTCACCAGATCAATACACCACTATGGATCCGCTCCCGTCTCCCTACGAGAACGCCATCCATAGCACTCACGCTTATCTTGCGTATTTTAGAGTATCCACTTTCACTTGTCTATGAACTATGCAAGGGGTCCAAGTTTCCATATCCGAGGAATCCAGCTATTCGAATAGATAATGATAACCCTGCAGGGGTGTACTTCTTCACACACGCTCCCGCCACTTATCGCCCTGTACACGTCATGTACCTCGGCAACCTTCAAGCGAAAGCCGGGCGAGGGAGTCGGCCACGACCTGACTAACCATACAAGTCTCTTGTCCAGGTTTATCGCCTATTCGGGTTCCATCCGCAAGGAGATCCGGCCGGGGTGTCGCTCACGGCCCCAAACGATGTGAGCAGGGTTCCCAAGCCCACCATCCGGGTGCCACTTGGTACACCGTGCCACTGTGCCTAGTCTGTCCCAAGCCCACCTGTACCGGGTGCCACTTGGTAGACTACTAACACTACCTACAAACACCAGAAACTAGTTGCAACTCCTGGACAGAGATCATGTTGATTAATAAGTCGAGAGGGGTCGAGTTACCGGAACCCAATGTGTGGTAGTAACTGGTCATGGATCACAAACACAGAACTCAGTTCCTGAGGACGGCTGCAATGAGACAACCCACCATGTACTCCTACATGGCCTCTCACCGCTACCTTTACCAAATCGTGTTCACACACTTAACTCTCAACAGTAGGACATGTTCACACGCCTCTGATTCATCCCCGATGAATCAGACCTGACTCAACTCTAAGCAATAGCAGGCATGACAAACAAGCATGAATGAGTAGGCACATCAGGGCTCAAACAACTCCTACTCATGCTAGTGGGTTTCATCTATTTACTGTGGCAATGACAGGTCATGCAAAGGATAAAGGGGTTCAGCTACCGCAGCAAGTAACAAATATGTCGTTGTTGTCCTAATGCAGTAAAAGAGAGCAGGAGCAAGAGAGTGGGATTTTATCGGAATGAACAAGGGGGTTTTGCTTGCCTGGCACTTCTGAAGATAATATAGCTCTTCATCGGTGTCATCGAACTCATCGTCGGAACCACGTCTATCGAGAGGGGGCAAGTTCTGGCAACACAGAAGAAACACGATCAATGCAATGCACAATATGATGCATGCTATGACATGGCAATATGAATGTGTTTTGGGCTAATGCACCTAGCTATGATTTAAATGAAGTTGGTTTGAATACATGATTCAAATTCAAACTCCATATGTGATTATTTAAATGCCATTCACTTCATTTGTCCTAAACAGTAGTGATAAGTTGTTCTAACATGCATGGAAATGGTACAGATGGATTCCTTGAATTTTTCTGATAATTTTTCATATATAAATTATTTAATTTGGAGTTACGGTTGAATTTCTATGAATTTTAGAAGTTTAGAATATTTTCTGAAATAAATAAATCATTTCTGATTTATTTAAAACTCCAGAAAACATTTACTGCGTCAGCATGACATCACCCTGACGTCATCAGGTCAACAGGGCGGGTCCAGGTCAAACCTAACGTGTGGGGGCCACACGTCAGTGTCACAGGGCTGCTTAGCTCACTAACAGGTGGGACCAAGTCAACGGCCACGTCAGCGTAGTCAACACTGGCGCGTGGGCCCACCGGGGTTAGTTAAATTAAACAGAAGATGTAATTTGTGTTAATTAGGGCGTGGGGCCCATTAGTCAGTGGCCTAGGGGGTTGGTTAGTGGGGCTGTTAGCTGCTAATGACGGTTCACGTCATCTCGCCGGAGTCTCGCCGGCGGTGACCTCGAACCGCGGCGGAGTTCGCTCGGAACTCGCCAGAGTCGACGGATCGACGCGCTAGGGGCACCAGAGGATAGCCCGTGCCCGCGCGCATCTAAGGGAACCAACGGGAGGTGCGGGGGTGGCCGGAGTTCGCCGGAGTGGAACCCGCGGCGGCTGCCGGAGTTCGGGGCTGTTGCGGGTTAGCGTTGCGGTGTGCTAACGAGCGAGGCGATGGGCTAGCGGAGCGCTACACGATGCGGGGAGCAAGTTAGGCACGCCGGGGTGACCTAATGGTCACCGGAGCTACGCCGGCGACGATCTCAGGCGGCGGCGTGCTACGGCCAGCTATGAAACGGCGGCTACGACGAGCGAGAGAGGGAGCGGAGAGGGGGAGCAGGAGCAGGAGCTCACGGCGATGACGACGGAACGCTCGGTGAGGTCGGAGACGGTCCGGAGCCGACGAATTTGACGGTGATGGCCGGCGGGTCCGAGGTAGAAGACGAGCCCGGTGAGGTTGTTCGGGGGCTTCTGGAGGGCGTGGCTCGGTGAGGTGGGTCGAGGACGGAGTGACGGAGCTTGTGGGCTAGTCGGGGAAGCGAGGGAGGCCCGGTGGCCGTGGTGGCCGTGGACGGCGGCGACGAGCGCGCTCGGGCGCGAGAGGGGGAGAGCAGAGAAGGGAGAAGGGGTCGGGAGAGAGTGAGAGGGAGGAGCGAGGGGGCTGCGTGGCTTCACCCGAAGAGGCCAGGGCGAAGCGGCAAGCAGGAGGTGGCCGGGGCGGCGTCGGCGCTCGCCATGCCTCGCCTCTGTCCTTCTGGCGAAGGAGGAAGACGACAGGGGGGAAAGCGGCGGTGGGCTGGGCCGTGCTGGGCCGGTTGGTGGCGCCAGGTAAGTGGCTGGGCTGCTGGTGGGCTACCAGGTAAGTCTTCTGCTCTTTTTTAATTTTTCTGTTCTGTTTTATTTTTATTTAATCTTTTGCCACTGTTTTGAATTTAAAATAATTCAAACAATGCCAAGAGCTCCTCTGAATATTTTTATTTAGCTAGATGGACTTTTCCAAAGGCTCATAAAATATTTCAGGGGTATTTGAAATTATATTCTAATTATATGAATATAATTCAAATTCAAATAACTAATGATTTAAATTCAAAGTCCCAAAAATAAATCCTTCTAAAATGTTCATTATTTTGGTTGGGACCAGAACCCTTTCCAAAAATTATCAAACATTTAAGAAGAGCATTTTGGAACAAAGAATGAGATTTTAGGGTTTTTGCCCTTCTTTTATTTAGGGTTTTGAGGCTTCCAAATTTCCCCAGTTCAAGTTTCAGAAATTTAAACATGATGCAAACGCTAGGCAGCACCAGAAGCTAGGGATGTGACAACCCGCCCCCACTAAACAAGAATCTCGTCCCGAGATTCAAGCGTAGGGTAGGATGAAGGGGAACGCAACTAACGCAATCTTCACGATCCAACTTGCACTTCATAGGAACGTTGATTTGATCACCATCTTTGTCTCGACGTCTTGCTCTGAGAAGTCTAGCTAACATGACAACGAGAGGGAAAGTAAGATTCTGGAAGGATCGATCTTCTCAAAGGTCGAACAACTCACGGAATGAGACATAGAACCATCTCTCGGGTTGAGACACGAGATACACATCAAGAGGGGTGGAAAGAAACGGATGACGAAGGTTCACTAGATGGACAATAATTCCACACTTAAGAAGGTGGTAAACGATTGTTAACGTAGCGAGGAGTTGAGTTGCCACGATACCATAACGGGGCACCTTAGGGAAGGTGACTTGTGGAAATATCCCCTTAAGTGGCAAAAAGAATTACCTTTGATTCAGAGATCATTGAAACTCTTTATACCAGCCTAAGGAAAATCTCGAGCGATCGTTTGGAGGGGTTCGGTAGAATGGCATACTCGGACTTGGATGATGTGGATTACCTTGTTGAAGACAATGTAATGGATGAATTTGCTTATCACCGGAAATGGAAGAGACCCATGGTAGAATGGCACAATGGCGGTGCAAGCTGGGAACAGAATGCAAATGCTGGGAATGATTCTGGTAACTGGGGAAGAACCCAACAATAGAGAGTGAATTCACTATTTGAAAGGTCATAGCATTGCCGAGGAAACTGAGAGGAATCCCAGTTAGAGCCGATGATAACACGTAGCGCTTGTGCGTGCTCTCAAGAACTTGAGCATTTCCATAATCATCAAGGTTTTACCAACATCCGTGTCAAGGATCCTGGCAACACAACTTGCTACCATGATGAATGATGATGGATGATGCAGATGCAAAGGAAGATAACACTTTCTCAGATTTCACCCTAGCAATGCCAAGGAAAGAAAATTTGGATGATCGACCGAGAGACATTTAGCGCTCCGCTTCTAATGTTCTCCTTGATGTGCTAGTGTATCCCATTCATAGATATGGTTTGATAACTAGAACATCAAGTAAAAGGTCGGACTTCGGGAGCAATAGAATCCATAAGGAACAGTTACGGAGGTAAATCCTACGAAATCCTTATGGGGAGGTGGCCAACTTCTTCAATCAAGATACTACAATAATAGGTCTTTCGGCTGGGTGGTGCTGGCCATGACATCCACTTTACCAGTTATCGAGGAACCAATATTATAGTTCTTGGGGAAATGTTCCAACCATCATATCTGCCTGAGATTCAGATCTGGTTGGTCTCAGGATATTCCAGACCCATCGAGTCTAGGAAGAAAAATGAAAGTTTGCAACACAAATCGACGAGATGACGTTGCAGGATTCTCGGGAGATGAACTACGATAGCAAGCTCCAAAACATGAGCTAGTTCTGCTACACACATGTGAACATGTTGTCTCAGACAAACATGATCACATGGTAGTCTTACAATAAAACACTACCGAGTTCAGGTTGGGAACCATCATCGAGGATGTCGAAGTCTTGTGCATGACCTAGGATTAGCACATCAACTCCTTTTCCTGAACAAATCAGTCAGTGGCTTGGGGTGCTACGGAATACATATGGAGTGGAGGTAATTAATCTACCAAACCACAGTATACTTGGCACATGCATGACTGACTTGGGACGATTCCAGAGGGAACAAAACAAACCTTTCTCAACCCACGGCGGCAACTTGCACCAAATGCACATGAACTAGAGGAAGTCACTTCTTCCATCCAAGCATAGGCTTCATGAACGGAGCACGAAGGCATTGCTTACAAAGTTTCCAACACTAACTTAATGTTCAACAAAATCATGGAGGAGATAAGGATGTTGTCAATGGGCTCAACAACACATCCAGGTTTCCATATAAAAGGATTTCCATAGTTAAGTGAACACGGTGATAGCATTGGTCAGACCAAGGAATATAATGGTGTATGCTCGAGGAAACCCACGAGTAAGACAACATTACGAATATCGTTGGTTCTGATTTGATTTGACGATAGCTCATACTCAAATCAAAGATTGGATAAGATAATAGGTCCAGCAACTGATCACAGGGACCAATCGATGAAATATCAATTTTCTTCAACACACACATACAAAGGGTATCCCTTTGAAATGAACTAAGTCAGGTAAGCTTTTATCTTCCAACTCTCCAAGTTGTTGTCTAGCTTAACCAACTAGCTTAGGGATATCTAACACCGACTCTTGGAGAGAAGGTGGTTCACAAGAAACCAACTTGATCACGAGCTCAACATAACAGTCAAGGGACAACCTGGTAATACTTCCGAGAAGATATTCGGAAAATCACGAACCACCGGTATGTTACTAAGCTCGAGAACAATCTCGCTTTTGAGGGCAAGACGATATGATCAAATGAGTGAGGACTTGACAAGATCCTAACTCATCAATCGAAGGGTGCACCGAAATAAGGACTAGGTAGCACGATCAGTCTTAGAAGGATGATTCAAAAACCAACACGCTAAGAATGAAATTATTGTCCTTTAACTACCAAGCAACGAGGTTGCTAGGAGTATTGATTTCACACATCACAATTCTTCTGTCGGTATTCCGGTTGCATCAACACGAAGACCGAGGAATGACTAATGATGGTGAGAAGTATCACTACGTCAAAATTCATGAGAGTTGGTGCAGTTCTCATGACAATTTTGACATAAAGGGGGTAATACTCCAAGGTAGAACAGAACCAAAAGCTGGATTGGCATTCGATCTGCGGAATACAACTGTTAAGACCCAATCCTGGGTATGGATGAGGTACTGGAGTTTGTTTCTCCTAGTCATTCCGTGATAGAATGGCTTGACGGACCACAAGAGTAATAGGCATCGATAAACGAACACACGCATACTCTTGACTATCAATTGATAGACGAAGGTCAGTAGACAACTAAAGAGGGACAACTCAAAGGAACATATAACTTTTTGAGTTGTGGATGCGTAGATTAGTATGTCGAACCAGGTTCAACATAATTCTTCCGGATAACCCATGCAGAAAGGTAGAACTGGCAGAGTCACAATATATAATGGAGAACTCATCAAGAGCATTCTGGTTGTGATCGTTCAGTTCAACAAGGAACTTCTGCCATAAGTAGTTCATGGTATTTGGAAGAAGAAGATACCACGGACTTCAAGGACTATCGCAAAGGTTACTAATAACCTAAGGGAGCTAGCAATTACTATCAACATGAAGTAAGTAGGGTGAATCTCAGGTTCAAAACCCAGGAGTAGAATACCTACTACTAAGTGGCATCACGGGATGCTTTCGAGGATAAAGGCCGGAATCATCACACTGGGAACACAAAACATGGCTAGACTACTAGATGATCCCCTGAGACACCTAGGGTCATAATAATAACTCCAACATAAAGGTCGAGGCAGTAGAGTACCTCAACTCAACAATTTGTGTGATTAACCTGGCCTAAAAAGACATTGAAACCAGAGGAAAAGGATTTTGCAAATGCATCAGACTGTTTAGAAACCTGGGATGACTCGGATAGCATAACGGCTGTAAATGCTCAGAAAAGATTTGAGACATTCACAAAAATGGTGGCATAACCACGCAGAAGCACAATATCAAGGTTTCGAGATCAACAATTAACATACGGGAGTAATAGGAACTGAGACGAGGCTTAAGTCCAACAATCTTATAAGTCTACTGATTAGTAACACGTGATCCTGATAGAAAGAAGAGATAGCCTAGTTCTTAATCCCCGTAGGAAAGATAAGATGACTCAGATCAGAAGGGCATAAGGTATAAGGAGTAAAAAGAGCCTTACGTTCCATCCCACAATCAATTCCCTTATATAACTAAAGAATTTCTAGACTCAACTTCGACCAGTTTGGCTTGGTAATCCTACAGGCAGTCAAGCTCTGATACCAACGCTGTCAGGACCCCGATCCTAAGTCACACCGATCTAGCATGTAACACATCATATCACTTTGCGGCCTCACGCACGGTATTCCCACGGGTGCCACCTTACCTGGTCCGGGACCGTTTGCGCCTTTTGGCTCACGTATATGATAGTGTCGCTAGCATCCATATGACCAAGAACCCGGGCTGACATGGCTAGTCGTGAACCCAAAGTGGCACTAACTTACAGGGACAGGCATCCATGACCCAGCATCGAACGTGTCGGCCATCAGCGAGTGAATCCAGGCTGTAGCACTGGGCTAGCAGGACTCTGGTGAACCGGGCTGTAGCGGGCTAACAGGACTCCGGTATTCATCGCGTGACATTTCCCCGAAGGGACAGACACAGGAACGAAGAAGGACACATGCCGGCCAGCCTAAGTGTTCCGGAGC